>NC_053023.1:638197537-638497537 GCF_003073215.2 Triticum urartu | reverse complement strand
GCCCTGCTCGGGCGAACCGCATTTGCTAGATTCAATGCGGTACCACATTATGCATACCTCAAGCTCAAGATGCCAGGACCTCGCGGAGTTATTACAGTCAATGGAAACACAGAGTGCTCTCTCCGAACAGAGGATCACACCGCGGCCCTCGCAGCAGAAGCACAAAGCAGCCTCTCAAGGCAATCAACCAGTTCGGCGTTTCAAAGCCCGGACACCTTCAAGTGCGCCCGGGGCAATCGGCAAATAGACCGCCTGGTGCGATATGAGCTCACGTAGCAATACGGCGGTCACCCCAATCCCAGCCCAACAGCGATATTCGTGCCGCGCGTACATAATTACGCATTAAAAATACCATGGGCACAGGTGGGGAGGGGGCACAACTGCGGCACGCCCCAAAACGCGGCCTAAACCGCACTAGGGGCTTCCCATTTGGTTATTTTTCTTTTTCTTTCAGGACCTTAATCTCTGGAAACACTGTCCGGCAGCACTATTGCCGAACACATGATGCAGCAACCAAGGAGGCAGACAACTACGTTATACAACGGAGTTCCCAGGTTGATTACAGATTTCATATCATTCCTCGGCCCGCCCTTGGAAGGGACATAGTCCTACTCTTTGCTTATCGCACTATCTGTATCACTCTGCTTTAACGCAATTTTTCAATAAACAATGCATGACATTATGACTATTATTGCATTCTTGTTATATATATATATATCTATGTGTTCATTAATGACGCCTTGCAACCGTACACTCTGGTATGGCCAATACACCAGGGGCTTACGTACCCCACAATGCGGTGTGAAAAGTCCGAACACTTTCACAAGTGCGGCACCCCGAACTTATAGCACTATATGCATCAGCTCCGAATCATGTCTTTGGTCAAATGTTGGGTTTGCCCGGCTCCTATGTTTTGGTACCTTACGTTCCGCTCTATCGGTTAAGGTAGCGCTAGGAGAACTACTGCGATTGTGCCCCGGTTCTGCCGGGCTGAGCACCTCAGTAGAGAAAGCTAAAACTGACTGTCATGATAAGGCGAGAGACTGGTCGCTGTTCGGCGAGGTTTTTCGAGTCCCTAAAGACTTATGCCGCTTAGGGCGAGGGGCCGGCCCTGTCCGGCTTACAGGCGTGTATCGCGCCCTGAATTCGGCCTTCCGAATACCAGGGGCTTCGCCGAAATTTAAAATTATAGAATTCTATGGCTAAGTGAGAGTGATAAAGCATTATTAGTCCGGTTGCCTTGTTCGTTGTGCTGAGCACCTCCCTCGAAGGACCCAAACATGGGAAAAAGAGTGCTCAAGTTTATCCCGAACACCCCAGCACTTGTGGCATGGGGGCAGAAGCCGAGGACTAGCCATCTCTCAGATTGGATAAACAGCTAAACAGAAGGTAATATTTTAAATTCTAACAAGCATTGCATAGCGCATATGAAACAAGTTTTCATACATACAGGACAAAACGAGCAAGTCTCATTCAAATATTACATCTTTTGAACACTCATCCGCGATAAGACGGGCACCCGGCAGAACACCCTCATAGTACATCTCGGGGTGGCGGTGCTCCTTGCCCTCCGGCGGCCCCTCCTTGATCAGCTTCACGGCGTCTAGCTTGACCCACTGCATTTTTACACGGGCGAAAGCCCGACGTGCACCTTCAATGCAGACAGATCGCTTGACGACCTCCAGCCGTGGGCAGGCATCCACAAGCTGCCTCACCAGGCCGAAGAAGCTGTTCGGAAGGGCGTCACCAGGCCACAACCGGACTATAAAGCTCTTCATGGCCTAATCGGCCGCCTTATGTAGCTCGACCATCTGCTTCAGCTGGTCGCTCATCAGCACCGGATGTTCGGCCTCAGCATACTGAGACCAGAACAGCTTCTCCGTCGAGCTTCCGTCCTCGGCCTGGTAAAATTGTGCGGCATCAGACACACTGTGGGGCAAATCTGCGAATGCTCCTGAAGAGCTCCGGATCCGGGTAAGTAATCGGTAATTTACTTTTACATGCTTGCTTTGCATATAGAAAGCCTTACCCGCTGCTATCTTCTTCATCGCGTCGATCTCTTGGAGGGCCTTTTGGGCTTCGGCCTTGGCACTTTTTACACTCTCGAGGGCTGCGGCAAGCTCAGACTCCCGCGTCTTGGAGTCAAGCTCCAACGCCTCGTGCTTCGCCACAAGAGCCTGTAGCTCTTGTTGCACCTCGCCCACCCGAGCCTCGTGTTTCTCTCGCTCGGTGTGCTCCTTGGCCGCTGTATCTTCGGCCTTGGTCAACGCTTGCTTCAGGGTCGCCACCTCAGTCGTGGCCCCTGGCAAACATACAATGATCCTGTCATTTTGCAATCACGTCCTTTTTTATATATACATATCTATAGACGGGGTATTACTTACCCTTGTTCTCCTCAAGCTGCCTCTTGGCAAGGCCGTGCTCTTTCTTGGACCCCTCGAGGTCCTGCTTTAGTACGGCGACCTCCGCAGTTAGTGCGGCGGACGCCAGCAGCGAAGCCTGCATATTCATATTGGCATACTTATATTAGACTCCTGCGATATTATTTGATCCTCTGTTCGGCTTTTCTTTGTGAACACCGAACAAAGCATTAGGGGCTACTGCCTATGCGATAATATTTCTACTACATTTTAAAACACTTACCTCGAAGCCTGTTAGAAGGCTGGCACAGGCTTCAGTCAATCCGCTCTTGGCGGACTGAACCTTCTGGATCACCGCACTCATGATAGTGCGGTGCTCCTCGTCGATGGAAGCGCTGCGAAGCGCTCCCAGCAGATTGTCCGGTGCCTCTGGATGGACAGAGGTCACCGGCACAGGCGTCTTGCCCCTCTTAGAAGGAGGACGCCTGCCCGAGCCCGGAACCGCTGGAGGATCCGGCACGGTGTTCGGCTGAGGGCCGAGCTCGGAGCTCTCGGGGGCCCCGTCCCCGCGGCTCCCGGATTCCGGAAGGTCGCCTTGAGGCGCCTCCGGGACTGTCTCCCCTCGATCCGGTGCCTCTTGAGACAACACCTCGGCGTCGTCGGCAGGATGAGGGGAGGTGGTGGTCGGGACTGGATCGCTATCCATGTCCGACGAGCCCAGGGAGCCGTCCGATGATACCTCGATATTGGCTCATGGCGGCCTGCGTAATTATGTTCGGCGATTAGGGAAAGCAGTGCGACAAAGGAATCCTATGGGTTACTTTGGTATCCGAATACTTACGATCTCCCCGTGGGGTTGGCCCTGGGCAACCACTCGTCTTCGCCTTCGTTGGCGGGGCGGTGGAGCTGTTCGGAAGGAGAGTCCTTCCCTTCTTGGACCCTCCGGCCTCCCCAGTTGGGGCGGCCTTCCTTTTTCTGTCTCCCCGAGTCGGTGGGGGAGCATCTTCTTCATCTTCCTCGTCTTCGGGGGAAGAGTGCGCCGCAGAGTCATCGGACAGTGAGTCCAACGACGCCTGGCGTCGGGAACTCTTTCGAGCTCCCTTGGCCTTCTTGGTCTTCTCCGGCACCTTATAAGGGGCCGGAGTCAACATCTTCGCCAGAAGAGCATCTGCGGGGCCTTCGGGCAAAGGAGCCGGACAGTTGATCTGTCCGGCCATCTTCTGCCAGTCCTGTCAAAGGTACGGGAGTTTAGATCCCGCATAGAGTCAATCTACATAAAAAATAAGTATCCCGTGAAAGGTAAAGCAGCTTACCACACTGGCTTGGCGCTTTGTGCCGAATCCGCGATCCTCAGTAATAGGGGGAGGGACCTCGGCACTTTTGAACAGCACCCTCTAGGCGTCTTCATGAGTCGTGTCGAAGAGCCTGTTCAGAGTTCAGTGCTGCGCCGGATTGAACTCCCACAAGGTGAACTCCCGTTGTTGGCACGGGAGTATCCGGCGGATGAGCATAACCTGGACTATGTTGACAAGCTTGAGCTTCTTGTCCACCATGTTTTGAATACATGTTTGGAGTCCGGTCAGCTCTTTCGAACTACCCCAGGACAGGCCCTTCTCTTTCCAGGAGGTGAGCCGCATGGGGATGCCAGATCGAAACTCGGGGGCTGTTACCCATGCGGGGTCACGCGGCTCGGTGATATAGAACCACCACAATTGCCACCCCTTTATGGTTTCCACAAAGGAGCCCTCGAGCCATGTTATGTTGGGCATCTTGCCCACCATTGCGCCTCCGCACTCCGCCTGGCGGCCGCCCACCACCTTCGGCTTGACATTGAAGGTCTTCAGCCATAAGCCGAAGTGGGGCTTGATGCGGAGGAAGGCCTCGCACATGACGATAAACGCCGAGATGTTGAGTACGAAGTTCGGGGCCAGATCGTGGAAATCCAGGCCGTAATAGAACATGAGCCCCCGGAAGAATGGATGGAGAGGGAACCCCAGTCCGCGGAGGAAATGGGTGAGGAATACTACCCTCTCATGGGGCCTGGGGGTGGGGATGAGCTGCCCCTCATCTGGGAGCCAGTGCGCGATGTCGTCGGGCAGGTATCCGGCTCTCCTTAGTTTCTTGATGTCTCCCTCCATGACGGAGGAGACCATCCACTTGCCTCTCGCTCCAGACATGATTGGAGAAGGTAGAGGTGGGAAGTGCGGACTTGGGCGCTGGAGCTCGAGTGTGCGGGAACGGATGAGCAAAGGAGGAAGAAGGCGTGGATAGAGAGGTGAATCCTTATCCCTTTATATGGGCGACCGAAACTAAGCGTCCCAACTTGCCTGGTAAAACTCACTTATCCCCCAAGCGCCGCAATTGATGGTGCGGTTGGGTTACCCACGCCCGTATTGATGAGAATCCCGTAATAAGGGGACACGATCTCTGCTTTGACAAGATGTGTCGAAAAACTGCCTCGCGTTATGTGCGGGGCTGGTTAAAAGAAACGGTTCGAATAATCACCGGGCCATGATGTAACGTCATGCTGCCAAAACAAGCCAGCAAATTAGATTAGTGAAAATATTATTCTCTCTACGATGGAATGTGGAACTTATTTTGCAGGGTCGGACACTATCCTCGTATTCAAATTCTTCTGTGATGTATTCGGAGAAGGAACCCGCCTTGCAAGACAATACTGCGCGCCGGACTCATCGTCATTGAAGCCTGGTTCAGGGGCTACTGAGGGAGTCCTGGATTAGGGGGTCTCTGGACAGACGGACTATCTCCATTGGCCGGACTGTTAGACTATGAAGATGCAAGATTGAAGACTTCGTCTTGTGTCCGGATAGGACTCTACTTGGCGTGGAAGGCAAGCTAGGCAATACGTATATGGATATCTCCTCCTTTGTAACCAACCTTGTGTAACCCTAACCCTCTCCGGCGTCTATATAAACCGAAGGGTTTTAGTCCGTAGGACAACAATCACAACAGACAATCATACCATAGGCTAGCTTCTAGGGTTTAGCCTCTCTGATCTCGTGGTAGATCTACTCTTGTACTACCCATATCATCAATATTAATCAAGCAGGACGTAGGGTTTTACCTCCATCAAGAGGGCCCGAACCTGGGTAAAACTTCGTGTCCCCTGCCTCCTCTTACCATCCGTCCTAGACGCACAGTTCGGGACCCCCTACCCGAGATCCGCCGGTTTTGACACTGACAATTCTCTTTCTATTTTCTGCCGTGGTCGGGTTTTGAGTCTTTACTCAACTTCACACCTTGCAACACAGGCAATAACTCCTTCTTTGACTGTTCCATTTTGAATTACTTTAAAATCTTGTGAAGGTATGTACTCATTGAAAGATATATCAAGCGACTTGATCTATCTCTATAGATCTTGATGCTCAATATGTAAGTAGCTTTAGCGAGGTCTTTCTTTGAAAAACTCCTTTATGCTTTCCAGAAAATTCTACATCATTTCCGATCAAAAATATGTCATTCACATATACTTATCAAAAAGGTTGTAGTGCTCCCACCCACTTTCTTGTAAATACAGGCTTCACCGCAAGTCTATATAAAACCATATGCTTTGATCACTTTATCAAAGTATATATTCCAACTCCGAGATGCTTGCACCAGTCTATAGATGGATCGCTAGAGCTTGCACACTTTGTTAGCACCTTTAGGATTGACAAAACCTTCTTATTGCATCGTATACAACTCTTCTTTAAGAAATCCATTAAGGAATGCAGTTTTGACATCCATTTGCCAGATTTCATAAAATGTGGCAATTGCTAACATGATTCGGACAGACTTAAGCATTGCTATGAGTGAGAAAATCTCATCGTAGTCAACATCTTTAACTTGTTGAAAACCTTTGCGACAATTAGAGCTTTGTAGATAGTAACACTACTATCAGTGTTCGTCTTCCTCTTGAAAATCCATTTATTCTTAATGGCTCACCGATCAACGGGCAAGTCAATTAAAGTCCATACTTTGTTCTAATACATGGATCTCTTCTCAGACTTCATGGCTTCAAGACATTTCGCGGAATCTGGGCTCATCATCGCTTCCTCATAGTTCGTAGGTTCGTCATGGTCAAGTAACATGACCTCCAGAACAGGATTGTCATACCACTCTGGTGCGAAACATATTCTGGTTGACCTACGAGGTTCGGTAGTAACTTGATCTGAAGTTTCATGATCATCATCATTAACTTCCTCACTAATTGGTGTAGGAATCACTAGAACTAATTTCTATGATGAACTACTTTCAAATTCGGGAGAAGGTACAATTACCTCATCAATTTCTACATTCCTCACACTCACTTCTTTCGAGAGAAACTTCTTCTCTAGAAAGGATCCATTCTTAGCAACGAATATCTTGCCTTCAGATCTGTGATAGAAGGTGTACCCAACAGTTTCCTTTGGGTATCCTATGAAGACACATTTCTCCGATTTGGGTTCGAGCTTATCTGGTTGAAACTTTTTCACATAAGCATCATAGCCACAAACTTTAAGAAACGACAGCTTAGGTTTCTTGCTAAACCATAGTTCATATGGTGTCGTCTCAACGGATTTAGATGGTGCCCTATTTAACGTGATTGCAGTTGTCTCTAATGCATAACCCCAAAATGATAGTGATAAATCGGTAAGAGACATCATAGATCGCACCATATCTAATAAAGTACGGTTATGACGTTCGGACACACCATTACACTATGGTGTTCCACATGGCGTGAGTTGCGAAACTATTCCACATTGTTTCAAATGAAGACCAAACTCGTAACTCAAATATTCTCCTCCACGATCAGATCGCGGAAAATTTATTTTTTTGGTATGATGATTTTCTACTTCACTCTGAAATTCTTTGAACTTTTCAAATGTTTCAGACTTATGTTTCATCAAGTAGATATACCCATATCTGCTCAAATCATTTGTGAAGATCAGAAAATAACGATACCCGCCGCGAGTTTCAACACTCATCGGATTGCATACATCGGTATCTATTATTTCCAATAAGTTAGTTGCTTGCTCCATTGTTCCGAAGAACAGAGTTTTAGTCATCTTGCCCGATACCCGCCGCGAGTTTCAACACTCATCGGATTGCATACATCGGTATCTATTATTTCCAATAAGTTAGTTGCTTGCTCCATTGTTTTGGAGAACAGAGTTTTAGTCATCTTGCCCATGAGGCATGGTTCGCAAGCATCAAATGATTCATAATCAAGTGATTCCAAAAGCCCATCAGCATGGAGTTTTCTTCATGCGCTTTGCACCAATATGACCTAAACGGCAGTGCCACATATAAGTTGCACTATCATTATTAACTTTGCATCTTTTGGCTTCAATATTATGAATATGTGTATTACTACGATCGAGATTCAATAAACCATTCACCTTGGGTATATGACCTCAGAAGGTTTTATTCATGTAAACAGAATAACAATTATCCTTGACTTAAATGAATAACTGTATTGCAATAAACATGATCCAATCATATTATGCTCTACGCAAACACCAAATAACATTTATTTTAGGTTCAACACTAATCCTGAAGGTAAAGGGAGTGTGCGATGGTGATCTTATCAACCTTGGAATCACTTCCAACTCACATCATCACCTCGCCCTTAACTAGTCTCTGTTTATTTTGCAACTCCTGTTTCGAGTTACTACTCTTAGTAACTGAACTAGTATCAAATATTGAGGTGTAGTTGCTATAAACACTAGTAAAGTACACATCAATAACATGTATATCAAATATATACTTTTGTTCACTTTGCCATCCTTCTTATCCGCCAAGTATTTGGGGCGGTTCCGCTTCTAGTGACATTTCCTTTGCAGTAGAAGCACTCAGTTCCAGGCTTGGGTCTAGATTTGAGCTTCTTCATGGGAGCAGCAACTTGCTTGCTGTTCTTCTTTGAAGTTCCTCTTTCTTTCCCTTTGCCCTTTTCTTGAAACTAGTGGTCTCTTAACCATCAACACTTGATGCTATTTCTTGATTTCTACCTTCGCCGATTTCAGCATCACGAAGAGCTTGGGAATTGCTTTCGTCATCCCTTGCATATTATAGTTCATCACCAAGTTCTAGTAACTTGGTGATAGTGACTAGAGAACTTTGTCAATTACTACTTATCTGGAAGATTAACTCCCACTTGATTCAAGCAATTGTAGTACCTAGACAATCTGAGCACATGCTCACTGGTTGAGCTATTCTCCTCCATCTTGTAGGCAAAGTACTGTCGGAGGTCTTCTACCTCTCGACACGGGGATGAGTATAAAATACCAATCCCAACTCTTAGAACATCTTATATGCTCTGCGGCGTTTCAAAAACATTTTTGAAGTCCCGGTTCTAAGCCGTAAAGCATGGTGCACTAAACTATTAAGTAGATATTAAACTGAGCCTTTTCAAACGTTCATAACGTCTGCATTTGCTCCTGCAATAGTTATGTCACCTAGCGGTGCATCAAGGACATAATTCTTCTATGCAGCAACGAGGATAATCCTCAGATCACGGATCCAATCCGCATCATTGCTACTATCATCTTTCAACATAGTTTTCTCTAGGAACATATCATAAATAAAATGGGGAAGCTATACGCAAGCAATTGATCTACAACATAGATATGCAAATACTATCAGGACTAAGTTCATGATAAATTTAAGTTCAAATAATCATATTACTTAAGAACTCCCACTTAGATAGACATCCCTCTAATCATCTAAGTGATCACATGATCCATATCAACTAAACCATGTCCGATCATCACGTGAGATGGAGTAGTTCTCAATGGTGAAGATCACTATGTTGATCATATCTACTATATGATTCACGCTCAACCTTTCAGTCTCAGTGTTCCAAGGCCATATCTGCATATGCTAGGCTCGTCAAGTTTAACCTGAGTATTCTGCATGTGCAAAACTGGATTGCACCCGTTGTATGTGAACATAGAGATTATCACACCCGATCATCACGTGGTGTCTCAGCACGAAGAACTGTCGCAACGGTGCATACTCAGGGAGAACACTTATACCTTGAAATTTTTGTAAGGGATCATCTCATAATGCTACCATCGTATTAAGCAAAATAAGATGCATAAAAGATAAACATCACATGAAATCAAAATATGTGACATGATATGGCCATCATCATCTCATGCCTTTGATCTCCATCTCCAAAGTACCGTCATGATCTCCCTCGTCACCGGCATGGCACCATGATCTCCATCATCTTGATCTTTATCAACGTGTCGTCACATGGTTGTCTCGCTAACTATTGCTTTTGCAACTATTGCTATCACCTAGCGATAAAGTAAAGCAATTATATGGCGCTTGCATCTTTATGCAATAAAGAGATAACCATAAGGCTCCTGCCAGTTGCCGATAACTTCAACAAAACATGATCATCTCATACAACTATTTATATAATCACGTCTTGACCATATCACATCACAACATGCCCTGCAAAAACAAGTTAGACATCCTCTACTTTGTTGTTGCAAGTTTTACGTGGCTGCTATGGGCTAAGCAAGAATCGTTCTTACCTACGCATCAAAAACCACAATGCGGTATAGTGATTTCTTTTTAATCTTCAGAAAGAACCATGTTCATTGAATCTGATTCAACTAAAGTTGGAGAAACTGACACCCACTAGCCACCTGTGTGCAAAGCACGTCGATAGAACCAGTCTTGCGTAAGCGTACGCGTAATGTCGGTCTGAGCCGCTTCATCCAACAATACCGCTGAATCAAGAATCAACTAGTGATGGCAAGCAATATGTATATACCCACGCCCACAACTTCTTTGTGTTCTACTCATGCATATAACATCTATGCATAGACTTGGCTCGGATGCCACTGTTGGGGAACACAGTAATTTCAAAAAATTTCCTACGCACACGCAAGATCTATCTAGGTGATGCATAGCAACGAGAGGGGAAGAGTGTTGTCCACGTACCCTCGTAGACCGTAAGTGGAAGCGTTATGACAACACGGTTGATGTAGTCATACGTCTTCACGATCCGACCGATCCTAGCACCGAAGGTACGGCACCTCCGCGATCTGCACACGTTCAGCTCGGTGACGTCCCGCGAACTCTAGATCCAGCTGAGTGTCGATGGAGAGTTTTGTCAGCACGACGGCATGATGACGGTGATGATGAAGTTATCAGCGCAGGGCTTCGCCTAAGTATTGCAACGATATGACCGAGGTGGATTATGGTGGAGGGGGCACCACACACGGCTAAACAATGTCAACTTGTGTGTTCTAGGGTGCCCCTGCCCCCATATATAAAGGAGCAAGGGGAGGGGGTCGGCGGCCTCATAGGGTGTGCCCCAAGGGGGAATCCTACTCCTACTAGGAGTAGGTTCCCCCTTTCCTAGTCCAACTAGGAGGGGAAGGAAAGAGGAGGAGGGGAGAAGGAAAGAGGGGGCCGGCCCCCCAAGCCCTAAACCAATTTGGTATGGGCCTAGGGGGCACGCCCCACAACTCCCTTGCTGCCCTCTATTTCCACTAAGGCCCATGAAGGCCCATTGACCCCCTGGGGGGTTCCAGTAACTCCCCGGTACTCCGGTATTTATCCGATGACCCCCGGAACCTTTCCAGTGTCTGAATATAACCTTCCAATATATCAATCTTTATGTCTCGACCATTTCGAGACTCCTTGTCATGTCTATGATCTCATCCGGGACTCCAAACAACCTTCGGTACATCAAAACACATAAACTCATAATACCAATCGTCATCGAACGTTAAGCGTGCGGACCCTACGGGTTCGAGAACTATGTAGACATGACCGAGACTCATCTCCGGTCAATAACCAATAGCGGAACCTGGATGCTCATATTGGTTCTCACATATTCTACGAAGATCTTTATCGGTCAAACCGCATAACAACATACGTTGTTCCCTTTGTCATCGGTATGTTACTTGCCCGAGATTTGATCGTTGGTATCATCATACCTAGTTCAATCTCATTACCGGCAAGTCTCTTTACTCGTTCCGTAATGCATCATCTCGCAACTAACTCTTTAGTCACATTACTTGCAAGGCTTAGAGTGATGTGTGCATTACCGAGAGGGCCCAGAGATACCTTTCCGACAATTGGAGTGACAAATCCTAATCTCGATCTATGCCAACTCAACAAACACCATCGGAGACACCTGTAGAGCATCTTTATAATCACCCAGTTACATTGTGACGTTTGATAACACACTAAGTGTTCCTCCGGTATTCGGTAGTTGCATAATCTTATGGTCATAGGAACATGTATAAGTTATAAAGAAAGCAATAACAATAAACTAAATGATCATAGTGCTAAGCTAACAGATGGGTTAAGTCAATCACATCATTCTCTAATGATGTGATCCCGTTCATCAAATGACAACTCTTGTCCATGGCTAGGAAACTTAACCATCTTTGATTAACGAGCTAGTCAAGTAGAGGCATACTAGTGACACTCTGTTTGTCTATGTATTCACACATGCACTAAGCTTCTAGTTAATAAAATTCTAGCATGAATAATAAACATTTATCATGATGTAAGGAAATATAAATACCAACTTTATTATTGCCTCTAGGGCATATTTCCTTCAGAATGGCCTTCGCCCGTGTTAAGATGCACTAGGTGAAAATGAAGGCCGAAAAGGTGGCAGTTGAGGGTCCGCCCGAAAGCAAGGGCCATCGCACACCGGAGCGCTATTTTGAGGACGTACTAAAAGGTGATCGCCTTGTAGAAGGCCAATGCTCTAAGGCTGTAGTGTTCGAATGAATGAGTCTGAACTGTTCGGGAATTTTATTAAGAACTAAGTCTTTTGTAATATATTCCTTCCTTTATGAAGAGTTTTATCCTCCTGTGTGGCCATTTTTATATCCGAGAGTTCCAGTCTTCGGCTTCAACCCCCATGTAGATACTACCGAGGTGTTCGGAATTGCACATGAATACACTTAACCCAACGTCTTGGTCCATGAAGGAGGTATCAGTGCAGCGAACCAGTCAATCGTACTATTTGGTTTTATTGCTCTCACTTAGCTGTAGGAGTTTGACGATGGGTCTACAGAGTAGCCCCTAGTATGTACGCGGCTATCCCAATGCGGATGCGTTACATATGTGACCGGGAAACAGTCGTTCGTGCAATACGGAAAAAATCGCTAAAGATTGTAATAAGTCACCGAGTGGCTGACCAGCTGTCGCCACATCATGACAGTCAATTTTTGGCTTTCTCTACTAAGGTGCTTAACCGGACAAACCAGAAACACAATCGCAGTAGTTCTCCCTTTACTACCCTAGCCGATCATAAGGAACGTAAGGTAGCAAACAGAGGAGCTGGGCAACCCAACTGTTGACCAAATACATGATTTGGAGCTGATGCATATAGTGCCGAGCTCGGGATGCCAAATTGTGCTATGAAGCTATTCGGACTTTTACACATATGTTGCCGTGTAGAGCCCCTGGCAATTTGTGCTGAGGTGACTAAAGAGACGGAATAAAGTCTAACCGAAGAAGAATTTGGTTTACTGGAATCTTTTTGATACGTCAAAGCGTAATCTTACAGGGGGTACCCTAATCACCAAGCTCATTTTACATGCCAGGGCTCTAAGGTGAAGGAAAAAAGCTCTATACAGGTTCTTCAGTGAAGTTGTGGTTTACGAAGTCCTTTGCACCGTCCTGCCGCACGTCTGTGCCGCTTTCGCCTGAGTAAGAAAAATTCCTTGAGAGGAATGGTTTTCAACTATTTGTACGGAATCGGGCTTGGATAGAGCCCTTATGAGTCCGTAGGATGAGCAGGTTTTGATGCACCTGTGGTAACAAATAGAAAGAAAAATAATTAAAGAAAAGGGGAAGGCCATATAGGGTCGAACTGTACTATAGGCATGTCCGCATTGTGCTTCTGTTGATGCCTAAGGCACTTTGAGTGCATAATTATGCATGCACGGTACAACTTTCGCGGATATACATGGCAATCGACGGAGGCAAAGCTGTTAATCCGGCTCTGGAGTTGCCGAGCTGTTAGCATGCGGAATTGGCCGGCCTTGTGTAATAGAGTCCGGTGGCTTAATAGCCGATGAGGTGTGCGTCTTGACGGGGCCACTTTGTATTTTGGCCGCAATGGCCGTGGTATGCTCCTTAGTACGGAGGGAGCATTCCGTGTTTCCGTTGATGGTAATGGCGCCACATGGACCGGGCATCTTGAGCTTTAGATAGGCATAGTGCGGAACCGCAATAAAGCGAGCGAAAGCGGTTCGTCCGAGCAGTGTGTGATATCCACTGTGGAAGGGGACGATATCGAAGATCAAGTCTTTGCTTCAGAAGTTGTCCGGCGAACCGAAGACGACTTCCAGTGTGATTGAGCCCGTGTAGCGGGCCTCTAGACCAGGCATTACTCCTTTGAAGGTAGTTTTAGTGGGCTTGATTCTTGACGGATCAATGCCCATTTTGCGGGCAGTGTCTTGATAAAGTAGATTGAGACAGCTGCCGCCATCCATGAGGACTCGCGAGCACTACTAGGGAAAACCCTAGCAGTAGCGCGGGTATTTTGCCTCTCAATAGCGTGGGATGCCGCGCTACTGATAAGGTGCTACAGCTAACATGTAGCAGTAGTGCGTGTCATACAACGCTACTGCTATACATGGCTAGCAGTAGCAAGGTTTAGTGCAAAGCGTTCCTGCTAATATTTGCAGCGCTTTTTAGCAGGGAGCACTACTGGTAAGGGACCGCTACTGCTAACTTTATTCCCCTTGCTACTGCTAGTTTTATTAGTTTCTATTTGTTTCTGCATATTTGTTTTGTATTGAACAGGCTTTATACAATAATCTTTAGCATATCATACACATACAAATGTAATTATAGCATATACATACAAATAGTCTCATCAAATCATTTCATCATCATAATCATCATCCAACACAAAGTGGTCTCTCGTCATCATCTCGAAAATAGCGATACAAGTCTCGATTACTTGCAACTACATCGTCATCCATCTAAACAATGATATACGCGAGAAGAGCTATCACTATGAGTGAGAGCGGAACTATGCAGTACAAGAGTTTGTATCCCTCTCTCACATTAGCGTGAACCTAAACTAACTACTGGTTTTCGCTCGGAAACCGGAAACCGGTACACCTGGGCCTGACACTCCGGCCACTCGTCATATACTCCTGGCGTAGAACTTCTTCGCCATCTATGATCTATGCACCTGCATCGTCACATGAGTCGATGATATGCAACATATATACTTGAGCAACAGAAAGAGACAGACTTGGCAAAAATAGAAGCAACATATCATAAGCATAAATAACAAAGTTCATCGTACCCAAAATGCCCTAACTAGAGTGATCTTCGCTGGTTGAGGAGGACGGTTTAATTACATCACAAATAAAGTTTCGTTGTGCATAACTCAAAGTTTAGAAAATATGTACTAAACAGACACATTGTCATATATCAACAATCACTCCAACATGTCGTCCCATGCATCCAAGTCAGGGAGATAGTTGAAAGGACATGCGGTGCCCCCATGTGTGGTTTTGGTAATTGATGAAATTCTCTATGGACTAATGGTTGCATTGAGTTATATTTGAAGGATTTTTCCATAGGCATTTCTTGAAGTCCATGTGTGGGTTTCAAGGAGTTTATGGGTTGACCAAGGTGCTATTAAGGAAGTATCCAAAGATTGGTCATGTGAGTGTTGAGCTTATTGCAAGCATGTCTTGAAGAAGAAGATTGTGTGATCATTCATGTTTACCTCCAAGACATCATCCAAACGAAGAGAGTTGGAAAGATTCAAGGTTGATCAAGACCAAGTCAAGAGTGAATCAAGTTAATCAACTCACAAAGAGTAGAAGATGTACCGAGAGGGATCAAGTGATCCCATGGTATGGTAAGCATTGTCCATTGCACTTTGTGTACTAACCAATGGTCTATGTGAGAGTCTATGTGGGGTTAGGTACATGTCCATGGGCCTGCGTCAAGAGGATGATATCATACAACCCATGGGAAGGATGACATCAAGTGGTGATCGTCATCAAGATTTCCGTGTGCAAGTTCAAGTGGAGAATCACGAAGAGATCCAGTGCTTGAAGCTTGCCATCCATTGTGGTGTCAATGGACTTGTGAAGATGTGCCGAAGAGTGGCTCACCCATAGTGGAGTATCGGGGAGCAATCATCTAGTCTCCATCGACCAAACGCAATCAAGAAAGGTGGTCCATCTTGAGGAGGACAAGATCGTCATCATCTAGCTCAAGTGGATCATGTGCAAGGCAAAGGTTTGCCCTTGATAGGTTTTCTATTTTACCGGTCTCATGGTGGTAGTTGGGAGACCGGGTTATAGGATCGATAGCCGTACTATCAAGGGGGGTTCTCAAGTGAGTAGCTTGATCTCATCGTTCGCCGAGAGCTCAAACCATCGCATCCTTGCATCATGTTTCTTGGTTCTTGTTTGGTTCTCTTTGTGAGTCTTAGAGCTTATGGTCATCTTGATGACAAGCTTGAGTTCATCGAAAACGGAGTTTGCATGCGTCTTCTATGATGTTTTCGGTGTTGGAGGTTTTAAACGCAATCAAGAAAGGTGGTCCATCTTGAGGAGGACAAGATCGTCATCATCTAGCTCAAGTGGATCATGTGCAAGGCAAAGGTTTGCCCTTGATAGGTTTTCTATTTTACCGGTCTCATGGTGGTAGTTGGGAGACCGGGTTATAGGATCGATAGCCGTACTATCAAGGGGGGTTCTCAAGTGAGTAGCTTGATCTCATCGTTCGCCGAGAGCTCAAACCATCGCATCCTTGCATCATGTTTCTTGGTTCTTGTTTGGTTCTCTTTGTGAGTCTTAGAGCTTATGGTCATCTTGATGACAAGCTTGAGTTCATCGAAAACGGAGTTTGCATGCGTCTTCTATGATGTTTTCGGTGTTGGAGGTTTTACCGGTCTTATCCGAGGAAGGATTCTCACCATTTTCTTTTGGGCCTTTTCTCATTTGCTTCTTATTGGTATTTATATCAATATTGTGTTAGCCCTTGTCGCTAGCTTTCCAACAAACTTGGTTTGGTCGAATTCGGAGTCCGTTTGCAGAAATTGGGTCAGTTTTGGTGATCTGAAAAGGCTGCAGCGGTACTACCGCGGACAGGAGCGGATGTAATTTTTTACTACCGCTCTTGGGAGTGGTACTACCGCTCTTGGGAGTGGTACTACCGCTTGGAGCAGTACTACCACGGCTACTTCCGTGGCTACTTCCGCCCGGGACCAAAAACTCGTCACAAGTCCAGCGGTGGTAGGCACGGATGTAATTTTTTTGGTACCGCTCGCAAGCAGTAGTACCGCTACCCTTAGCAGTAGTACCGGTACCCCTAGCGGTAGTACCGTGAGGTCAAGCGGTACTACCGCTCCGACGGTTCTTCTAGCTTTTTTGCCTCCTCGCTATTGTGTTTCAAAGGGCTACTACCGCCCTAGCGGTAGTACCGCTCCTTGGAGCGGTAGTACCGCTCGGTGCGGGCTGTGAGCATAACGGTTGGATTTTTCCCCACCTATAAAAGGGGGTCTTCTCCCCAATGAACCTTATCCTTTCAGCTCGTGTTCTTCCCCCATTGTTGACCTTCTTCGAGCTTGCTAACTCTCAACCCCTCCATGGATTCTTGCTACTTTTTGAGGGAAAAGAGAGAGGATATCTAGATCCACGTTTCCACCAATCACTTTCTCCTCTAGGTTAGGGGAACCCCTTGGATCTAGATCTTGGAGTTCTTGGTGCTCTCCTTCTTGTTCTTCCTCACATTTTCCTCCCTAGCATTAGTTGCTTCGGTGGGATTTGAGAGAGAAGGACTTGGGCACTCGGTGTGCCCTTGCCATTGCATTTGGTGCATCGGTTTGAGTTCTCCACATGATACGTGGAAGTTACAAGTTGAGAAGCTTATTACTCTTGGGTGCTTGGTACCTTTGAGCTTGTTCCTCTTGGGTGCTTGGGCGCCCTAGATGGTTGGTGGTGTTTGGAGCTCAATCATTATGGTGTAAAGCTCCGGGAAAGCGTCGGGTTCTCCAATTAGGTTGTGGAGATCGCCCCGAGAAATTTGACGGGTACCGGTGACCGCCCCCAAGGGTTGCAAAAGTGTACGGGTTCGGTGACCGCCCACAAGGGTTGCCATTTGTACGGGTTCGGTGACCACCCTCAAGGGTCCCTTAGTGGAATCACGACATCTTGCATTGTGCGAGGGTGTGAGGAGATTACGGTGGCCCTAGTGGCTTCTTGGGGAGCATTGTGCCTCCACACCGCTCCAAACGGAGATTAGCATCCGCAAGGGTGTGAACTTCGGGATACGTCATCGTCTCCGCGTGCCTCAGTTATCTCTTACCCGAGCCCTTTACTTATGCACTTTACTTTGTGATAGCCATATTGTTTCTTATCATATATCTTGCTATCACATAGTTGTTTATCTTGCTTAGTATATGTTGTTGGTGCACATAGGTGAGCCTAGTTGTTGTAGGTTTTGTGTTTGACAAATTAACCGCTAGGTTTATTCCGCATTTGTTCAAGCCTAAACAGTAATTTTTTAGAGCACCTATTCACCCCCTCTAGGCGACATCCATGATCTTTCAATGGTATCAGAGCCTCGTCTCTCTTTGTTAGGATTAACCACCTAGAGAGTAAAGATGTCGACTAGGGGATTAGGATTCTCTGGCACTCTTAGTTTCGATGGCACAAATTTTGATGTTTGGGTAATTCACATGCTTAATCTCTTTAGGGTCGTGGACCCAAATTTAGAGCGAATTGTAGATATGGGTTTTTCTCCTCCAAAGGATCCCCTAAGATTATCTTTAGAGGATGAGAAAAAATCTTATCTCAATGCTCAAGCTTCTAATGCGCTTTTCGATGCTTTGAGCAATGTAGTTATATTTCAACTCATGTCGTTCCGGGATGCTCATGAGTTGTGGACAAAGCTTCAAGATAAATATGGCGTGTCCAAGTTTTGTGGGGATGATTGTTCTCCCTCCACCTCCGGCCGTGTTGTGTTCTCAACTTCTTCTACTTCACCTATGTGTGGTTTGCCACAAGGTAATGACATGGTGAGTAGTGGTGTTTATTGCAATGATGATAGTGGGCTCATTGTTGATAATCCTTCATCACTTTCTTATTGCAATGCTTCATCTTTAGACTTTAGCACTTCTAGCACTCCAAATTTTTCACATGCTTGTGTTGATAGTCCTTGCATATCATGTAGAAATTGGTTGACTAAATCTCATGATGATATGCTTGCTATATCTTGTTGCCATGATGAAAATGCATGTATTTCCTCGAGTTGTTGTGCTAACAACGTAGAGGAAACCCAACACTCCATGGAACAAGATGTGGTCTTGGATGGTGCTTCAAGGGATCCTAAATCATCATCTATTGTATTTTGCCTTATGCCCAAGGCTTCAAAGGTATCTCCCACTTTGAATCCCAATATATCTTGTGATGATATTGATGATGGCAAGAGTGATGATGATGTTGATTATGATGAAGAGAATGATGATGTTGCCTCCTTAAAAATTAAGGGGGAAATGATTTTTAAAGCTCTTCTTAAGAATAAAATTGCTCGTTCCAACTTCATGGAAATCATGTCTATTGCTACCGAGGGCAAGAAATATATTGATGAGTTGGAATCTCGTCTTGAGGAGCATGAGGTCACCATTGATAAAATGGAAGGTCATGAGCGTGATTACGCTAATGAGATTGCAGACCTCTCTCAAGCTCTTGAACTTGAACAAACCACCAAGGAATCTCTTGAGGAGACTTTTGCTCTAGAATTATCTAGAGTGAGGGAATCTCGTGATAGAGCTCTTGTGGTGGCCAATGATTTTGAAACTAAAAATGCTAAGCTTGAAGTTGCTCATGCTAGACTCCTTGAGGATTTTGAGCACCTCAAAAATGGCTCAAGGGTCATTAAGGGTGAGCTCATCAAACTCACCGAGTCTCATGCTCAACTTGAAGCTTCTTATTTAAAAGAGCTTTGCAAGTTGTCCTCTCCTCTTGTTGTTAATGATGATGCTTGTGCTACTAACTCTGTTACTTGTGAAGCATCCATTTTGAAGGAGAATGTTGAGCTATGGGCTCAACTTGAGTTGCTATCTAGCAATTATGGGAAATTGGAAGAAAGTCATGAAAAACTCTCAAGCTCTCATGATGATCTTATAGTATCCCATAATGAGCTAAAGATAGCTCATGAGGCCATGATTGCTAAGGTAACATCTAGTGAGCCTCATGTGGATACTAGCACTACTTCTAGTCAAAATGCTATGTTGCCATGTGCTAGTCCTTGTAATTCATCTACTCACAATGTTGGTACATCTTGTGATGAATTGCTTTCCTTGCCTTGTTGCTCTAACAATGAAGCTTATACTTCCTCTAGTACTTGTGTTGACACTAACCATGTAGAGGAAATCAAAGAGCTCAAGGCCCAAGTCACTTCTTTGAAGAAAGACTTGGAAAAGAGTCATGAAGGGAAATTCACACTCAACAATATCTTGAGTGTGCAAAAATCCCCCAATGACAAAGGTGGACTTGGATTCAACTCCAAGAAGAAGAAGAAGTCCAAGATGAACAAAAAGAAGGGCCAAGAACAAGTCAAGAATTCGGCCAAGATTGTTTGCTTCAAGTGCAAAGTAGAAGGGCATCATGTTAGATCTTGCCCATTGAAGAAGAAGGCCATTAGTGACAAGCAACAAGGGAAGCGGCCACAAGTTCGATCTCATGCTCAACCACAAGTTGAAGAAAGTCCTCTTCCCAAGAATCCTCAAGCTAATGCTTCTCAAGTTGAGAAGAAAGTGAAGAGTAGACGTCGCTACTTATGTCGTGAGAAAGGTCACCTCGCCTCTTCATGCACTAGTGGTAACTTATCCAACCCAATTATTATTGATGATATCTATTCTCTTGGGAAGGATAAGGTTGGCAATGTGTTTACTAAAGTTGTTGGTACTTAAAGTGGTGTCAAGAAGAAAACCATTTGGGTAGCCAAGCCTATTGTGACTAACCTCTTAGGACCCAACTTGGTTGGGGACCAACAAGCTCAAACTTGATCAATAGGTGTTGTTGGAGGGCATTGGAGACTTGGCTACTTTATGAAGAATTAAGGGGACTTCGTCATTCTAATTGTCTCAAGCCAAGTTATTCGAATTACCAAGTTTCTATCTTATATCCAATGTTTCTCCATGCGTAACTCGTGCTTAAAGTGTTTACATTGATAGTTACTTACCCCTTTGCATGTTTGGTTTTGTTCCTTGCATGTGTTTGTATATGTTGTGCTTCCAACTTGATTATCTTAATCAATCAAGTATGTCTGTGTTGGTTTGCACATCATGTACGTGTGTGTCATGCATTGAGCCTTTTGCATCTTGTTCTTTTCTTAGTTGGCTCTTGTGAGAGATTAATGGAATATCCATTATGGGGGAGTGATGTGCTTTGTGCACCTCACAATCCTATATATGTGTGTACATGAGTAATACCATCTAGTATTGATATTTCAAGATTATCTAGTCGCTATGTGGTATGTCTTCTCATGAGAAATTCAAATTCTATATTGTCCATTAATTATCTCGTGTTGGATCGTTATTTTGCCTCTTGTTTATCTTTAATTGGTATCACATTATGGGGGAGTAATATGCTATGTGTATACTACTAGCCTAGAAAATGTGTACATTTGAGATATTTTCACCTAGAATTGATATTGTAAATTATCTTGTTCCTAGGTGGCATGTTAGCTCTACAAGTTGCAATTTGCTTTTTGTTTGGTGTGAAGATGATGTCGGATATCCTTGTTATCTACCACCGGGAATTATTTCCAAATACTTCTTGTCTTTTCACAATTGGTACTCACTTATGTGTGGTATAAATTATTGATCATCTTTACATTGGCCTTTGGTTTTATTTGCTTTATCTCTTGCCTAAGATTGTGTCAACTCCCATTGTATTCCATACCACTTGGGGATCTTGTTAATTTCTTGAACTTGTCTAGTGTTTTCTAGATATAGTGAAAGTGGTGATCCCACCTCGTGCATTTTGTATTCAAATGCAAATTCTCTATAATGCACTAGTCTTGGGGGAGCTATCCTATTCTCTATAAAACACTCATCTTGTGATCCTTATCAAGTGTGTGTTTGTGGAAGGCAAGCCGTTTCTTTTTGGTGCTTTGTGCCATCATGAAACTTTGTAGAGGGCTTGGTTTGTTTGGAACCATTCTCTCTTTTGGGAGTTTGACATCTTTCTTTTTGAATGTATTTATGGATATCTCATTCCTTGATGTATCTTTTATGGATATCCTCCAAGTGATGATTTATTCATTTGGTATCTTTTCTTCGCTTGGTATTTCTTTGTCTTTTGGTCTCGGTTCTTGGAAGTCTTGAGCATGCATATTTACTTCTTGTAGTTTCTTTGGCATGTTTTCTTTCTTTGACCCAATATACAGGGGGAACTCCACCAAGTCTCAAATTGGATGAGATGTGCATGAAATTCATTTTCATATCTATATGCACATATTTATGTGGAGTTTGTCCTATGTGTTGTTGGTTCTCTAACTCTTTGGTCCCAATGAGTTTGGGTACCATTTTGTTTGTGTTGTTGTTCTAGGAACAAGTGGAGATGCATTGGATGCTCGGCTCACTCACAAGGAAGTTGTTGTCACCATGTGCTTATTGGAGTCAAGCTAGGATGATCAATGAACTACTTTGTACCTTCAATTGGTATCTACTACATCCTTCCAATGTTATCTCGGTAACAAGTATCTTCATATACTTCATGCACACATTTCTTGCATCAACCTTGTGTAGGTTGTATCATGGCATGTTATCCATTCTTTCTTGTGATACTTGTTTCCTTTCCCAAAGCATCCCAACAATGATGTCTTGTTGCTAGTTGTGATGTCTTTGATGTTCGTGTGGTTGGAATTCATTTATATACAATAAGACCATATCTAGCCATGTGTTATGCTCTCAAGCAAATATCTTATTGGTATATGTATGACTTCCTTTTGGACATCTTGTTCCTTCGTGTTGTAACTATTTCGGGTGTACATCCTTCTTTGTAGATATATATCATCATGATTTCGTCTACCTAGAATCTTATACACTTGAGAGAAGTTGCATATCTAGATGATATCCTTTCTTTCACGTCCACCTTATCTTTCTTATGTTATTTCTTTGGTGGCTCCGTGAAATCTTTTGCCTTGAGTGCGTGTCTTCTATCGTTGCATCTTGATGCGCTCTTGTGTGGTGAAGATTATTTTCCTCATGCTTATCTTTACGAGGTTTTTGCCATCTTAATTGGCATCCCTCGTCTTGATGCGCCTTTCATCTTCTATCTTCACCGCGGGTTGTCACAAGCATAGGTTCTCTATATGCTTATTAGTAAGCTTGTGAACCCATTTGCTAGTTTGTGGGAATGATAGGCCTTGCACTGTGTGCCTCATTCTTTGAAGACTTTATTGATGCTTAATGCTCTTCTGTACATTAGTCTTCTCAAGTGCATTGCCTTGACTCACACACATCTTTTTGGTTGAGCCCACTCTTAAGTTGCCTCTCTTACTTGTTGCTCAACCATGTGTTTGTTGCAAGTACTAGGCTTAGTTTCCTATATGCTCTCTTGCACTTGTTGTAAGTTTCTATTGATTTTGGGGGAGCTATGATCCTATTTTGTGCACTTTGTATCCAAATACAAAAATTCTTGATGTGCACAAATCATGGGGAGCTTCTCTAGTTTCTTTAGAACACTGCTCCGCTCTTATCATAATATCCTTTATTCATGTGGCTCGTAGGATCATTGGCCTAGTTGGTTCAATTGGTATCTTTTGCTTGCTTGATTGCTTGTTTCTCTCTTTGATTATGTCTTTGTGGCATATCTTCCTTTTGCAATCTTTGGGCCTCAATATAGTTTGTCTTCCTCCAAGTATTTACCGTTGGATATGTGTATTGCATTCCACTCTCTTGTTGAGAAATACACAATTTATGGAGGAACACATTTTATATTGGCCTTCTAAGCTTTTAGCCCATTTTGGCAATCGATGCCAATGGGGGAGAAGTTTCAGAGAGTTTTGTGGAGAAGTTTAGAGAGTTGTCTCTTCTGGCTTTGGTTTGTTCCTAAGCATACGCATCTCCTACGCATGCATTATTGGTTGTTGCATTGCATGGTGATGCATAATTCCTTATATAAACTCTCTTGAAAGTGATTGTCATCAATTACCAAAATGGGGGAGATTGAAAGGACATGCGGTGCCCCCATGTGTGGTTTTGGTAATTGATGTCATTCTCTATGGACTAATGGTTGCATTGAGTTATATTTGAAGGATTTTTCCATAGGCATTTCTTGAAGTCCATGTGTTGGTTTCAAGGAGTTTATGGGTTGACCAAGGTGCTATTAAGGAAGTATCCAAAGATTGGTCATGTGAGTGTTGATCTTATTGCAAACATGTCTTGAAGAATAAGATTGTGTGATCATTCATATTTACCTTCAAGACATCATCCAAACGAAGAGAGTTGGAAAGATTCAAGGTTGATCAAGACTAAGTCAAGAGTGAATCAAGTTGATCAACTAACAAAGAGTAGAAGATGTACCGAGAGGGATCAAGTGATCCCATGGTATGGTAAGCATTGTCCATTGCACTTTGTGTACTAACCCATGGTTTATGTGAGAGTCTATGTGGGGTTAGGTATGTGTCCATGGGCTTGCGTCAAGAGGATGATATCATACAACCCATGGGAAGGATGACATCAAGTGGTGATCGTCATCAACATTGCCGTGTGCAAGTTAAAGTGGAGAATCACAAAGAAATCAAGTGCTTCAAGCTTGCCATCCATTGTGGTGTCAATGGACTTGTGAAGATGTGCCGAAGAGTGGCTCACCCATAGTGGAGTATGGGGGAGCAATCATCTAGTCTCCATCGACCCAACGCAATCAAGAAAGGTGGTCCATCTTGAGGAGGACAAGATCGTCATCATCTAGCTGAAGTGGATCATGTGCAAGGCAAAGGTTTGCCCTTGATAGGTTTTCTATTTTACCGGTCTCATGGTGGTAGTTGGGAGACCGGGTTATAGGATCGATAGCCGTACTATCAAGGGGGGTTCTCAAGTGAGTAGCTTGATCTCATCGTTCGCCGAGAGCTCAAACCATCGCATCCTTGCATCATGTTTCTTGGTTCTTGTTTGGTTCTCTTTGTGAGTCTTAGAGCTTATGGTCATCTTGATGACAAGCTTGAGTTCATCGAAAACGGAGTTTGCATGCGTCTTCTATGATGTTTTCGGTGTTGGAGGTTTTACCGGTCTTATCCGAGGAAGGATTCTCACCATTTTCTTTTGGGCCTTTTCTCATTTGCTTCTTATTGGTATTTATATCAATATTGTGTTAGCCCTTGTCGCTAGCTTTCCAACAAACTTGGTTTGGTCGAATTCGGAGTCCGTTTGCAGAAATTGGGTCAGTTTTGGTGATCTGAAAAGGCTGCAGCGGTACTACCGCGGACAGGAGCGGATGTAATTTTTTACTACCGCTCTTGGGAGTGGTACTACAGCTCTTGGTAGTGGTACTACTGCTTGGAGCGGTACTACCGCGTCTACTTCCGCTCGGGACCAAAACTCGTCACAAGTCCAGCGGTAGTAGGCATGGATGTAACTTTTTTGGTACCGCTCGCAAGCAGTAGTACCGCTACCCTTAGCAGTAGTACCGCTACCCCTAGAGGTTGTACCGTGAGGTCAAGAGGTACTACCGCTTCGACGGTTCTTCTGGCTTTTTTGCCTCCTCGGTGTTGTGTTTCAAAGGGCTACTACCTCCCTAGCAGTAGTACCGCTCCTTGGAGCGGTAGTACTGCTCGGTGCGGGCTGTGAGCATAACGGTTGGATTTTTCCCCACCTATAAAAGGGGGTCTTCTACCCAATGAACCTTATCCTTTGAGCTCGTGTTCTTCCCTGGTTGTTGACCTCTTGCTAACTCTCAATCCCTCCATGGATTCTTGCTAGTTTTTGAGGGAAAAGAGAGAGGATATCTAGATCCACGTTTCCACCAATCACTTTCTCCTCTAGGTGAGGGGAACCCCTTGGATCTAGATCTTGGAGTTCTTGGTGCTCTCCTTCTTGTTCTTCCTCTCATTTTCCTCCCTAGCATTAGTTGCTTTGGTGGGATTTGAGAGAGAAGGACTTGGGCACTCCGTGTGCCCTTGCCATTGCATTTGGTGCATCGGTTTGAGTTCTCCACGTGATATGTGGAAGTTACAAGTTGAGAAGCTTATTACTCTTGGGTGCTTGGTACCTTTGAGCTTGTTCCTCTTGGGTGATTGGGCACCCTAGATGGCTGGTGGTGTTCGGAGCTCAATCATTGTGGTGTAAAGCTCCGGGCAAGCGTCGGGGTCTCCAATTAGGTTGTGGACATCGCCCCGAGCAATTTGACGGGTACCATTGACCACCCCAAGGGTTGCCAAAGTGTACAGGTTCGGTGACTGCCCCCAAGGGTTGCCATTTGTACGGGTTCGGTGACCGCCCTCAAGGGTCCCTTAGTGGAATCACGACATCTTGCATTGTGCGAGGGCGTGAGGAGATTACGGTGGCCCTAGTGGCTTCTTGGGGAGCATTGTGCCTCCACACCGCTCCAAACGGAGATTAGCATCCGCAAGGGTGTGAACTTTGGGATACATCGTCGTCTCCGCGTGCCTCGGTTATCTCTTACCCGAGCCCTTTACTTATGCACTTTACTTTGTGATAGCCATATTGTTTCTTGTCATATATCTTGCTATCACATAGTTGTTTATCTTGCTTAGTATAAGTTGTTGGTGCACATAGGTGAGCCTAGTTGTTGTAGGTTTTGTGTTTGACAAATTAACCGCTAGGTTTATTCCGCATTTGTTCAAGCCTAAACTGTAATTTTTTAAAGCACATATTCACCCCCCCTCTAGGCAACATCCACGATCTTTCAATAGTCCCCGACCTTAGTGAAAGGCTTCAGGTCGAGATGCTGAGCGGCTACACGTGTTCGGACGTCTTCTCGCGACATTTGTCCTTCTTCGTAGAACATCCCTGTTTTTTCGACGACCTCCTTCATGATGATTTGGGCAAGTTCGCACTGGATGTGCTATAACTCAGCTTGAAGTCGATGATCCTCGATATCTCCTAAGTTCTTTGCCCATTGCAGAATATGGTCATTGCCGGATCTAGGTGAAATGCGAAGGTTCTGGTGATCCTGTCTGTACTCCAGCATGTGGTGTAGGACATAGAATCCATCATTAAGAGAATCACTCGGTTGCTGGATGCAGCATAAGTCGGTCTTGTGGCCGAAGGCGGGCCTGCCATCCCTTTTTTTTCTTGTCCTTGACCTCTCCACCCCGTGCGCCATAGTAAAACATAGCACTGTCGAGAACAGACTTGATGTGGGTGTAATCCTTTTTGTTAATGTTCTTCGACGAGTCCAAGTAAAGAGTGTGGGAGTATCGGGGGTAGAGGATGATGAGGACGGCGCGCCAGCCGCTGCGCAAAATAAGTACACCTCAAATTAATTAGCCTCCACCGTGCAAATGAATGATTGAAATTGAAGGAAGGATATCCGCGTGGATGACTTACAAGGGATGATAAGGCACGAGAATCGCCTCCTTGTCCTTATTAGCGAGCATGAAATTGACAATGTATTCCCTCGCGTATTCATGGTACTTTACGCAGACTCCCAAGAAGCCCTCGTGCATGAAGTATGGGTCAGCGACACAGATATGAGGTATCGGATCAACCCCTATGAGGTAGTTCATGTGCAAGGCATAAAGGCAGACAAACGTAAAATCCAGCTTCTTCAAGTGAAACATGTCGAAGATGTAATCGAATCGAAGGAAGAACATCTCTGAGGGGAATGTGTCGACGTATGACAATTGACGCAGCACGTAAACCACGTAGAGTGGGTATCCTGGATTTTTTGAGGCGATGAGGCCTTTCTCTATCCGCAACACATCATCATGAAGTCTCCTTAGATCGCCGAATCTGGCCCCTAGCGCCGCTTTAGGTAGGATTGGTTCACCGGGTGTCGTGGTTTTGTCATGGCAGATGTCCTAGAGAAAGGACTTAGTCGTGGAGCCATCGCGACAGGTTAGCTTGAAGGGGTAAAAGCAGACACAAGGACACAAGAGAGTTTATACTAGTTCGGCCCCTTCGATGAAGGTAAAAGCCTACGTCTTGTTGTGATGGAATTGATGGGGTTTCGATGACTAGGGAGCAAACAAGCTTCGCCTATGTCTCAAGTTGTTGTCTGTTGTTTTTGAACCGCCGCCGGGTCGTCCCCTTATATACACGGGTGACTCTCGTCGGCTTACGGAGTCCCAATACCGGGTCATAGATGTGTCCGGTTTGGTCTCTTCTTATTCCTAACTTACAATACAGTTTAACTACTAACGCCGGTTTACGGCTGCAGGCCTTGAGCCGACCATGGGCCTTGAGCCCTCCTCTGTCTTCTTGGGCTTTAACTTACTTAACTACTAACAAAGTTAACCCGGCCCAGATAGTCCGGTTTACGCCCAGTAGTAATATCCCCAACATTAGGCCCCAGATTGATTTGAACGGGTTCATGTCAATCCTTTAATAAAAGCTTCATCTTCAACATCTTCTTATAAATTGGTAAACCTCCATGATGTCATCTTCTCTGATTGCTATAAACCGGAGTGACGTCACCTGTCATAATGAAGCTATCCATTATGCTTCTTTGTTTAATAGATCGGCGGAAATCGAGGCGACAGCTCCGTTTTGTGGCCCCTTGATTGTCGCGCCTGACTCATGTTCTTTCGCCTTATAAATAGGACCGAAGGGTCATTTCTTTTCTCCTTCCGTGCCTTCTTCATCCTCCTCGCATCGCCAGCCTCGGAGCTCCGCCGCCGCTGTCGATCTCTGCCTCATCCTTGGCCGCTGCATCAACCTGAGCACACCAGAACATCACGGCAACCTTCCGCATCTTCCTCAGCTCCGGTAAATCTTCTATCTTTTCCCCCCGCAGATCTGGCCTAGGGTTTCGCAGTTCTTCAGTGTTCATCGTCTGCCTCTTGCTCATACAATAGATCTTTAGATGAATCCGCAAATCTTTATTCTGTGCAATGATAGTTGTTTGACCTTCGCCTTTACTTATGCATCTCAAACCATGGGTCTATATGAACGTTTTGCTCATTGGTTCGGTACTGCTCCTTTGAACCTCTAAGTATTTATCTCTTCTCTGAACTTGCTTCAGATCCAATGCTGTAAAGAAATCTTGTGAAACCTGTTTGTGTGTACTTGTCCATCCGCAATCTCAGCTTTTCAATGCTTAGATCAGGCGGTTTAACCTTATAGAAATTTTTCCAAACCGGTATATGCCATTAGTCCCCTTGTTGAACCGCCAGATGTTGGTTGCTTAATGAAACTCCGGTTCAGGTAGTTCTGTCTCTGGTTTAACAGTGCCCATACCAACGTACCTTGATCAAATGCATTTTTGAACCGGGATCTTCTACCTTGTAGATTCCATCATGGCCAAGCAAGTATATGAGTGCAATTGGGTTCCTTCTCGTGTCACAGAGGATCAACTGGACGATTTAGTCCTGATTGGCGCTTTAGGCAGCAAAGATACCATCCATTGGAGGGCTCCTGGCAAAGAATGCCCTCCCACACCTCGAGAAGGAGAGGTTGTTGTTTTCGTAGATCACTTAGCCCGGGGCTTTAAGCCGCCCGGTTCTAAATTTTACCGGGATGTTTTAGCCGATTTCCAACTCCATCCGCAAGACACTGGCCCCAACTCTGTTACAAATATGTGCCACTTCCAAGTGCTCTATCAGGTGTTCTTTCAAGAGGAGCCCACAGTGGAATTGTTCAGGGACCTTTTCCATCTAAAACCGCCGTACTGAGTTTACTGATGGCTCTAATACGGAGTTGGGTGGCATGGCGATTCAGAAAAGGAAAGAGGTCACATACCCTCACGCCAAGCTGCACAGTCACCCCAAGGAGTGGAA
The DNA here is from genome assembly GCF_003073215.2 of Triticum urartu. Lineage (NCBI taxonomy): Eukaryota > Viridiplantae > Streptophyta > Magnoliopsida > Poales > Poaceae > Triticum > Triticum urartu. The sequence continues at coordinate 638,468,258 of NC_053023.1, read as the reverse complement.
TCAGACATGGTTCTACTGCAAAGACACCTCCCCTGCTGGTGAGAATCCTTTGCCTGGCTTTCGTCCGGAGCGGCTCAGCAATACACACCCTTTTCCTCAAAGATTGACTGCCCAGGAGAGAAGCAAATATGCTCCCCAGCTGTCAAAGCTCAGAGCCTTTATGGCCAATGGTTTAACAGGGGTTGATCTCGCTCGCTGTTGGATATCATGGAGCATACTGCCCCTTAGTCAGCGCTCCGGTTTGATGTGCGAGTATACTGACAGTGTTGATGACCCACTGCGACATTCAAAACTCCAGCTCTTCGATGAAGAAATCACAGAGGCTGTGCATAAGATACTGAATGAACCGGAACACTTCTGCGCTAGAACCGGCCTGCTTCCCTTATGTGCCACCAACAAACCGCCAGCTGTAAGACTTTGATTTTTCTCTTTGCTGAATCTGTTATTGATATGTCTGGTCATTGTTTTTAATATCAGTGTCTGCATAATCAGGGCAATGATCCGTTTTGGAGCAAAAAACTGCCGCAGGAGAAACCAGAAAAAGCAGACAAACCGGAAAGAGCAACCCGGCAAAAGACTAAAGGTGTGAAGAAGACTTCCCACAGGAAAAGAACCACTGCATCTTCTAATCCGGCCCCTGATGATGAGGTGGATAATCCGGACTTTGAGGTAGAGCTTGACTCACTTGGTTTATTTTTCATGCGTCTTTTTGATGATGATATTTGTCAGGATGATGCCGAAGCCAGCCACGCGGATGTTGCAGAGGTAATTATTCTCTCTTTCGATTCAGAAACTTTGCCTTCACAAAAAATCCGTCAGGCAAATCGGAAAGTTAAATTTTCTCATCCTCTTGCTTATTTGGATCCTAAACTTCTTATGAAGACCCAACAACACGAAGCTCGTCGCACCACCCGGCACAGCGGCCAGGTAGTTACCTCCGCCGGTTTACTGAACAGTCTGGTTCGGAAACGCCATTCAGAGGTCTCTAATTTGCTTGTCAGTGCTTGTCCTAAAGCGGGCTGCTTTCGTCAACCTCTTAATCCGTCTGACTCCGATTACCAGGTTACTTCCCACTCATCTTCTGGCGAGTCCTCGGCTACTCAGCTCCCACTGCTCAAAACGGTGCTTGGGTAAGCTATACTTATTGTGATGTTTGCAGTACATTGCCTTAGAACATATGCTGTATTTGATTTTGTTATTCTTCTCAGAGCCAAACCTAGGCCAAGCAAGAAGGCCCGCCTGGACAAAGCGGCCGAAGAAGATGTCATTCTTGAACCAGGCAAGACACCCAATCTTGGAGCGGCTATTCCTGAGGATATACCTAACGATCCACCGCAGCAGGACGATGATCTTATTGTTGAAGAGAGACCTACTGACGCCTCAGGTCCGGTCAATCAGCCCACAGGTTCCATCCGGATTGAAAGTTCCACCGGTCCAGCAAAACCTACTAACAAGCCAACAGCCCCAGTGCAAACCGGCGGTACCCAGGATGATGAGGTTGTCATTACTGGCACTGGCCATACTGAGCCAAGCAATCCTGTCGCTTTATCCAAACATTCTGCCAAGGAAGAATTTGCTGCCTTTGGCAAAGGCAAGTGGAACGCTGATCTGACGACTTATGCTGCTCTGAACGCCCAAGATATCCATTCCGGCTATCTGAACCGGTTGTATACCAGTCGCGACTATGAAGCTGGTCTGGTTAATATGATGAAAGACAAATATGAGGTAACTTCCATATGCTCCTTCCTGCTTGTATGCTTTCATTCTTGCTGACTCTCCTAGCCCCCAAGGGCCGGTTTGTAATATTGTTTCAAACCGGGACTTACCAATATAAATCTCGATGCTTTGAAATTCGCTCATGTAGCCCCCAAGGGCCGGTTCAACTTAACGTAGTTAAACCGGTACTTTAAGTAATTGAAATTGCCGCATCAGAATATATACGAGCAAATAGCCATTAGCCCCCAAGTGCCAAGTTGAATACTTGTATTGATCTTGGGGCTTTGTAAGCAATTGAAAGATGAAGACCGAATATGCATTAGCCCCCAAGTGCTAAGTGCATAACTTGTTATGTGATTGGTACTTGAATCCTTATACCGATTTGTTGAAGCATATATCTGTATGCATGCAGGCGGAGCTGAAGACGAAAGAAAACCAAGTCACCGATCTCCAAGAAAACCTGAAAACCCAACAGGCTGAAACCTCCAAAGCAAAAGAGGAATTGGCCAGCGCTTTAAGCGCCATGGAACAACTTAAGGAGAGCTTCAAGAAAAAGCGGGCGGATTGGGCCACTGAAAAGTCCGCTTTGATCAAACGAGCAGAGGATGCCGAGGCTGCACTAAAACCAGTGGCGGATGAACTGACCAGCATAAAGCGGCACATGCATGCCATGACTACTGCTATCTTTGGTAAGCCAGTTTGCCTTCTGAATTGGCTCTGCCTTCTGAAAGAGTCGCCGGTTTATTAACCCTTTATGGTATTTCAGGGACACGCATTGGTCACTTGGGGTTAGATGTGCGGAAGAAACTAAAAGCCGCCTATACATTGGTTGAACAATTGTATACTGGTGCCCAACGGATCATTTGTACCGCATCTCATGACAAACCGGCGCCCACTTTGATTCAAGATACTCTGATGAAACTGTCGGTGCTTCCTGCCCGTGTTGAAGAGCTGAAGAAATCTGCTGCTCGAACCGGTGCAATCAATGCCTTAATCCAGGCAAAAGCCTGGGTGCCGGATTTTGATCCTATTGAAGCGGCTCAGGGCTATCCCAGCTTGAAGTAAGATGGGTCAGAATTTGGCGAAGCGGATCTGCGAGCAATAAACCGGGAGGTACGTCCGCTAGCTTGTCAACTGGCTGAGGAAGCAGACTTGTCTCATTATCAAGCCCAATATGATAGTCAGAACAAGTGAATAGCTGCACCAATCCATGAATCGGAAAATCTGATCCCTCCAATCCGTAAGCATACTTACGCTCCCGATATTGACCCGTCATTGCTGATCCATGATGAAGCTGTTTTTCAAGCATTAATGGGAATCGACTGGACAACTGTGGATTTCCAGCCATGGGGTAGAGAAACGGAGGCTGAAGCGGCGCAGGATGACCCACAACCATCAGGCCACGCTGGTGACCAAACTTGAACCGGAAGCCGGTTTTAAACTGCCTCTCCTTTGCGAAAAACAATTATATTATTATGGGCACCATGTTGCCTTGTAATAGGCTAGCTGATACCTTTGATGTTGATATGCCTTCGTGCATAATTTGTTCTTCCTCTGGTAATTAACTTTCCAAAACACTTTCTGAAATGAAAAATTCGTCAAGTGCCACCGCGGTTGTACCGTCAGGCGGAATATGATGTCTGCATATATGAAATCAAAACAAAATTTTAAGTATATGATCAAATTTTTGAGATACATAATACCTGCCATCATTGAGCGTGAAGTTGGCTTGGCCAATCTTGAAGCGGAGTTTTGCAAACCCACACTGTTGGAGGAGATAACAGCTCCTGTATATATATATATATATATATATATATATATATATATATATATATATATATGACGCTGGTTTACCATGTAAACCGTGCTGGGTTATAATAAACACCGTGTTACTCCATAAGAGGATGTTAACAACAAGGATCAAACCGGACAAATATTCTCCGGATTGATGTGAACTGTGTTTCGTCAATTGATTGGTTAAAAAACTTTGTCGGTTTAAAAACACAATGAAAAGCAAAAAAACCCCTTCAAAGAAAAGTGTGAAGCAAAAGCGATGACAAAACCGTTTGCCAAAAAAGGTTTATTTAAGCTGATCAAATGGCGTTACCATGGCCAAACACGACCAAGCTCCCGTTAGGTGTAACTATGGTTCTAGTCAGCCAGGTCCCCAAATGAAACCGTGGCATTTATGCTGACCAAATGGCATGGTCATGGTTCGGGTTCGACCAAGCCCCCAAGTGATTCTGTGGCCTTAGGTCGATCAAGAGGCATGACTGGTTCAGACATGACCAAGTCCCCAAGTGATCTGGTGGCTCTCGCCTATCAAGAGGCATGGTATTGGTTCGGACACGACCAATCCTCCAAGTGATATAACACGATGCTTTTAGCGAAGCGAACTCAAGGGGTAAACCGGAGGCCGCTTTAGAGCAACTCCGTGTAACCTCACATGATGTAAAAGAACAGATACCCCGCTTTAGCTGAGGTTCCGGTTTATTATATTTAATCATAATATATACATTGTCGTAATATGTACATAAGTATAGCCAATGGCTCAGGTATAGTAAGGCCGAAGATGAGCTATATTCCATGGCCTGTTAGTCTCCTCCTCTGATGTACGTGAGTCCTTATGCTCTCGAATATCGATCAGATAGTACGACCCATTGTGCAGATTCTTGCTGACCACGAAAGGCCCCTCCCAAGGTGGGGATAGCTTATGCATATCAGTCTGATCTTGGATGAGCCGAAGCACCAAATCTCCTTTCCTGAAAGGTTCTGGTTCTGACCTGGCGACTGTGATAACGACGAAGATCCTACTGGTAAATCGCCGATCGGGCGGCTGCGATGTCACGCTCTTCATCCAACCGGTCCAAAGCATCTTGCCGTGCTGTCTCGTTGTTCGCTTCAATATAAGCCATGACACGAGGTGAATCATGACGGATATCACTGGGGAGAACCGCCTCCGCTCCATAAACCATGAAGAACGGTGTGTATCCTGTTGATCTGTTGGGTGTTGTATTGATGCTCCATAACACAGATGGTAATTCTTCTACCCAACAACCCGGCGTTCTCTGCAAAGGAACCATGAGCCGGGGCTTGATGCCTCTCAAGATCTCTTGATTAGCTCTTTCTGCTTGACCATTGGACTGTGGATGTGCCACTGATGAAACGTCGAGCCAGATGTGCTCCCGTTCGCAGAACTCCTTCATAGCACCTTTGGACAAATCGGTACCATTATCTGTGATAATACTGTGCGGAAAGCCAAACCGGAAAATCACCTTTTTGATGAACTGAACCACCATGGCCGCATCACACTTGCTAACAGGTTCTGCCTCCACCCACTTTGTAAACTTGTCAACCGCCACCAGGAGGTGGGTCTTCTTATCTTTGGACCTTTTGAAAGGCCCAACCATATCTAGCCCCCAAGTCGCAAACGGCCAAGTAATTGGAATCATTCTCAATTCTTGAGCCGGTACATGAGCACGCCTTGAAAACCTTTGGCAACCATCACATCGTCTGACCAGATCCTCTGCATCAGCATGAGCAGTTAACCAATAAAAACCATGGTGAAAAGCTTTAGCCACCAGAGACTTTGAACCGGCGTGGTGACCACAATCTCCTTCGTGGATCTCACGCAAAATTTCACGGCCTTCTTCAGGAGACACGCAGCATTGAAAAGCTCCTGATATACTGCAATGATGCAACTCGCCGTTGATGATAGCCATGGACTTGGATCGCCGGATTATCTGCCGGGCTAGAACCTCATCCTTTGGCAACTCACCCCGGTTCTTGTACGCCAGGTAAGGAAGCGTCCAATCTGGAATAACATGAAGAGCCGCCACCAATTGAGCCTCCGGATCAGGAATAGCCAAATCCTCTTCACCAGGGATCTTGACCGACGGGTTGTGCAGCACATCCATAAAAACATTGGGTGGGACCGGTTTGCGCTGAGAGCCCAGCCGGCTTAAAGCATCTGCCGCTTCATTTTTCCGCCGGTCCACGTGGTCCACCTGATAGCCTTTGAAATAACCTGCAACAGTATCCACCTCACGACGATATGCTGCCATGAGTGGGTCCTTGGAGTCCCAAGTGCCAGACACTTGCTGAGCCACAAGGTCCGAGTCACCGAAGCACTTAACTCGACTTAGATTCATCTCCTTAGCCATCCGGAGACCATGGAGCAAGGCTTCATACTCAGCTGCATTGTTAATACAAAGGAACATTAAATGGAGAACATAACAAAACTTATCACCTCGTGGGGAAGTTAATACGACTACAGCCCCCGAGCCTTCCAACTGCCTGGATCCATCAAAATGGATGGTCCAATACGTATGATCCGGCTTTTCTTCAGGTGCTTGCATTTCCGTCCAATCATTGATGAAATCAACAAGTGCTTGAGACTTAACTGCTGTCCGAGGCACATACTTCAAACCGTACGGCCCCAGCTCTATGGCCCACTTTGCAATCCGACCAGTTGCTTCCCGGTTCTGGATGATATCTCCCAAAGGAGCAGAACTGACCACCGTAATTGAGTGCCCTTGGAAATATTGTTTAAGCTTCCGGCTTGCCATAAAAACTCCATACACCAGCTTCTGCCGATGCGGATACCTTTGCTTGGACTGAATGAGCACCTCGCTGATATAATAGACCGGATGTTGAACCGGATGCTCCTTACCTGCCTCCTTTCGCTCCACCACAATAGCTATGCTGACCGCCCGAACATTAGCAGCGACATATAGCAGTAACGACTCCTTGTCAATGGGAGCGGCGAGCACAGGCGGATTGGCCAATTGCCGCTTTAAGTCCTCAAATGCTTCATCAACAGCAGAACTCCAGACAAACTAATCCATCTTTTTCAACATCTGATACAAAGGGATTGCCTTCTCACCCAGGCGACTGATAAACCGGCTTAGCGCAGCAATCCGGCCTGCCAGGCGTTGAACATCGTTGATACACTTCGGTTTAGCCAGGGAGGTGATAGCCGTGATCTTCTCCGGATTAGCCTCAATTCCCCTGTTGGACACTAGAAAACCCAATAGCTTGCCCGCCGGTACACCAAAGACACACTTGTCCGGATTAAGCATCATCTTGTATGTTCTCAGGTTATCAAAGGTTTCCTTCAAATCATCAATCAGAGTCTCCTTCTCCCTGGATTTAACCACGATATCATCCACGTAAGCATGTACATTACGGCCAATCTGCTTGTGAAGACAATTTTGTACACACCATTGGTAAGTTGCCTGGGCACTCTTGAGCCCGAAGGGCATAGACACATAGCAGAAGGCTCCAAAGGGAGTTATAAATGCTGTCTTCTCCTGGTCCTTAACTGCCATTTTGATCTGATGATAGCCAGAATACGCATCCAAAGAACTTAAACGCTCACAACCCGCCGTAGCATCAATAATTTGATCAATACGGGGGAGGGCAAAAGGATCTGCTGGACAAGCTTTATTAAGATCTGTGTAATCCACACACATGCGCCAGGTGCCGTTTTTCTTGAGGACCAGCACCGGATTGGCAAGCCACTCAGGGTGAAAAACTTCAACAATAAAGCCAGCTGCTAAGAGCCTGGCTACCTCTTCTCCAATCGCCTTGCGTCTTTCTTCGTTAAACCGGCGGAGGAACTATTTCACCGGTTTATATTTAGGATCCACATTAAGTGTGTGCTCAGCGAGTTGCCTCGGTACACCTGGCATGTCGGAGGGCTTCCATGCAAAAATGTCCCGATTCTCACGGATGAACTCGATGAGCGCGCTTTCCTATTTCGGATCCAAGTTGGCACTGATGCTGAACTGCTTGGACGAATCGCCAGGTACGAAGTCAACAAGCTTAGTTTCTGCTGCCGATTTGAACTTCAGGGCCGGATCATGCTCCGTAGTTGGCTTCTTCAACGGAGTCATGTCCGCCGGATCAACATTGTCTTTATAGTACTTCAACTCCTCGGTGGCACAAACCGACTCTGCATAAGCCGCATCTCCTTCCTCGCATTCCAAAGCGATTTTGCGGCTTCCGTGAACCGTTATTGTCCCCTTGTGACCCGGCATCTTGAGCTGCAAATACACATAACAGGGCCGAGCCATAAACTTGGCGTATGCCGGTCGCCCAAACAGGGCATGATATGGACTTTGGATTTTCACCACTTCAAACGTCAATGTCTCCGACCTGGAATCATGATCATCCCCAAAGGCCACTTCCAGAGCTATCTTACCAACGGGATATGCTGATCTGCCAGGCACTACACCGTGGAATACTGTATTAGACGGTTTGAGATTCTTATCTGTTAGTCCCATACGATGGAAGGTCTCATAGTACAGGATGTTAATGCCGCTCCCTCCATCCATGAGCACCTTGGTGAACTTATAACCTCCCACCTGAGGCGCCACCACCAGAGCCAACTGACCCGGATTATCAACCTGGGGTGGGTGATCCTCTCTGCTCCATATGATTGGCTGTTCCGACCAACGTAGATAACGGGGTATGGCCGGTTCAACAGTGTTGACTGCCCGCCTCTGAACCTTCCAGTCTCGCTTGTCCAAGCTAGTGGTGAAGACATGGTACTGCCCACTACTCAATTGCTTTGGGTTGCTCTGGTAACCTGACTGTTGCTGCTGTTGGTTGTTCTGACTATTTTGACCATTATGTCCGCCCGGATTACCATTAAATCCTGAACCGGAACTTCCTCCACCGTAACCAGGCCCGGATCCTGAGCCACCGCCAGATTCGTGATCATACCGGAAATTATTAGAATTCTTGAACTCCTGCATAATAAAGCAATCCTTCCAAAGGTGGTTTGCTGGCGCCTCCTTCGTCCCATGTCTTGGACAGGGCTGGCTTAGCAGATAGTTTAGGCGGTTTGGGTTAGGGTTGGGTGCTCCATTACGATTTTTCGGCCTACCCTTGCGTCGCTGGCCATTGTCCTGTGCGTTGGTATTAGCCACAAAGTCCATGTTACCATCCGCTTTACGCTTGCCTCCTCCGCCATTGCCTACCCAGTGATGCTGCTGACCTTTGGAGCTGCTGTTCTTCTTCCCTTTCCCTGTCTTGTCATCATCAGATTCGGGATCCTTGGTACTATCAGAATCAGCATATTTCACCAAAGCGGCCATGAGGGTCCCCATGTCGGTGCAATGACGCTTCATCCGTCCCAATTTCAACTTCAGGGGCCCAAACCGGCAGTTGCCTTCTAGGGTTAATACTGTGGTATCAGTGTTGATGCGGTCTGAGGAGTGCAACACTTGTGAAACCCGGCGCACCCAATGAGTCGTTGATTCTCCTTCCTCCTGGATGCATGCAGCTAAGTCCACTATCAACATAGGATGTTTACAGGTATCCTTGAAATTGCTGATAAACCAGGCTCGTAATTGGGCCCATGAACTGATAGAATTAGCTGGCAAGCTTTTTAACCAAGTACGGGCCGTTCCTTCAAGCATCATGGTAAAGTATTTCGCACACACTGTGTCATCCACATCAAGCATCTCCATGGCCATCTCATAGCTCTCCACCCATGTCTCTGGAGGTTGATCCGCCGTGTAATTTGGTACCTTGCGCGGGCCTTTTAAATCCTTGGGCAGGCGCACGTTGCGTAAAGCGGGGATAAGGCAAGGCACCCCCAAAGAACTAGAAGTAACACCAGGTTCGATCAAGATGATTGGACGAACCGGCGTGAGCTGCCGAGACTGATGCTGTGTGGCTAACTTGGCCTCCCTGCGTGCTCGGGCCCGGTTCACCACTTCCTGAGCGTCATCAGCACCACCCGTCGGGTTGTTGCCACGGGGTGCTCCACGTCGTTCATTACTCGACACTGCTGGTTCATCCATATGTCTGCTATAGCTCCGGCTTGGACGGGGGGTCGAGTGGATCCGGTCGCGACTGTACGAGTACGCTTCTTGTTGGGCCAAAGCTATCCTCAGAAGTTCCTTGACCCGTCGCGTCTCTACTGCCTGCGGCGAGTCACCTTCAATTGGAATGGCCTCCAGCCGTGCAGCAGCGGCAACAAGATTGTCCATTGGGTTAGAGTAGTGACCCGGAGGTGTTAAAGCATCCTGAGGTATAGCGGTGTTTTGACGAGGCGGGTCCATCTGACGAGGCTGAACCGGTGCACCGGTCCCAGGGGCTTCTGCCCGGTTCCCCTCCAGTGGATTGCCGGCTCTTGGTCCTGGAGTGTTGAAAAGGTCTCTGGCCTCGAAAACCGGAGGTAAGCGGGATCGGTGCTTCCTCCTCATGACTTCACGCGACGTGCTCTGGTCCAACATAATCCTGTAGGCCTGTGCGTCTAAAGCGGCCCGCTCTGCGGCCATCCTGGTGTCCTCAGCCGCCAGATCCGCCTTGGCCTGGGTCATCTGTTCCTTTACCTTTGCAATCTCCGTGTTGTGAACGTCCTGATCTGGCGGATTAACTTCCGCCATAAGCACAACCAACGCATCAAATAGTTCTGATAGAACCTGAGCCGGCGGGCGCACAGGGCCTCCTGCCCCGGCAGCCGTCGCTGCTGCTGAACCGGAGATCGTTGCCGCAACTGTCGAAGAATGAAGCACTGCTTGTGTTCCGGCCATGAATATTCCAACCCGGTTGGGCGGATCAGAGGGGTCCGGAATACTGTCGCCATCGGAACAGCTCCCAATCCGGCCATCTTGTAGCTGATAAAGAGATTCGATTTCTCCGGTCGAAGATTCGTCACCGGAACAAACAACAGTCGCCCCGCGAAATTCCGATCCGTCCTCATAGCTTCCTCCATGGATGACTCCCACGAAGGCACGCTTCATGTCCGGTTTAACCCGGGCGGATTTGTAGGATCAAAAGTATGTCTAGAGGGGGGGTGATTAGACTACTTGACCAAATAAAAACTTAACCTTTTCCCAATTTTAGTTCTTGGCAGATTTTAGCTATTTTAGGACAAGTCAAGCAATCATCACACAATTCAAGCAAGCATGCAAAGAGTATATTGGCAGCGGAAAGTAAAGCATGCAACTTGCAAGAATGTAAAGAGAAGGGTTTGGAGAATTCAAACGCAATTGGAGACACGGATGTTTTTCCCGTGGTTCGGATAGGTGGTGCTATCCTACATCCACGTTGATGGAGACTTCAACCCATGAAGGGTAACGGTTGCGCGAGTCCACACAGGGCTCCACCCAAGGGTAATGGTTGCGCGAGTCCACACAGGGCTCCACCCACGAAGGGTCCACGAAGAAGCAACCACCCACAAAGGGTCCACGAAGAAGCAACCTTGTCTATCCCACCATGGCCATCACCCACACAGGACTTACCTCACTAGCGGTAGATCTTCACGAAGTAGGCGATCTCCTTGCCCTTACAAACTCCTTGGTTCAACTCCACAATCTTGTCGGAGGCTCCCAAGTGACACCTAGACAATCTAGGAGACACCACTCTCCAAGAAGTAACAAATGGTGTGTAGGTAATGAACTCCTTGCTCTTGTGCTTCAAATGGTAGTCTCCCCAACACTCAACTCTCTCTCATAGGATTGGATTTGGTAGAAAGAAGATTTGAGTGGAAAGCAACTTGGAGAGGCTAGAGATCAAGATTCATAAGGTAGGAATGGAATGTCTTGGTCTCAACACATGAGTAGGTGGTTCTCTCTCAGAACATATGAGTTGGAATGGTGTATGTGTTCTGATGGCTCTCTTCTTGAATGAAGAGGAGGTGGAGGGGTATATATAGCCTCCACACAAAATCCAACCGTTACACATAGTTTTCCAATCTCGGTGGGACCGAATCAACAAACTCGGTCGGACCGAAAATGTAAACCTAGTGACCATTAGAGATTTTCGGTGGGACTGACATGCAACTCGGTGGAACCGATATGGTTAGGGTTTGGGCATAACGTAATCTTGGTGAGACCGATTACACAAACTCGGTGAGACCGAATTTGGTAATTAGCTAACCAGAGAGTTGGTCAGGCAAACTCGGTGGGACCGATTTGCTCTTTCGGTGAGACCGAGTGGAACTCGGTGAGACCGAAAAGTTATAAAGGGGAAACACTGAGTTTACATTGCAATCTCGGTGGGACCGATTCGCTCTTTCGGTGAGACCAAAAAGTTACGAAAGGGAAACAGAGAGTTTGCAATCCCATCTCGGTGAGACCGAGATCCTTATCGGTAGAACCGAATTGCTAGGGTTTGGCAGTGGCTAATGACAAGTGAAACTCGGTGGCGCCGGATAGGAAGAATCAGTAGGACCGAGTTTGGCTTAGGGTTTAGGTCATATGTGGATATGGGAAAGTAGTTGAGTGTTTTGGAGCATATCACTAAGCACATGAAGCAAGAGGCTCATTAAGCAACACCTCATCCCTCCTTGATAGTATTGGCTTTTCCTAAAGACTCAATGTGATCTTGGATCACTAAAATATAAAATGAAGAGTCTTGAGCTTTTGAGCTTGAGCCAATCCTTTGTCCTTAGCATTTTGACGGTTCCACTTTCACATCCATGCCATGCCAATCATTGAGCTTTCCTGAAATAGTCATCTTGGAATAGCATTAGCTCAATGAGCTATATGTTGTTATGAATTACCAAACTCAACCAAGGGATAGTTGCACTTTCAATCTCCCCCTTTTTGATAATTGATGACAACATATAGATCAAAGCTTCGACAAATGATAATAAGCATGAAATATATCGTCGCTTTGAGAGGTATGTGATAAGTAAGAGCTCCCCCTAAATTTGTGCATATTTAAAATTTGCTTTGGACTGCAAATGCACAGGGAGTTAGAATCATGGGTTACTCTTCCATGTCACATACATCTTGGTGGAGCGCTTAAAATGATAAGAATGAGATACATGCACTCATCACCAAGAATAGTGAATGATCACATAAGATAGATAAGATAATAGCATTCATCAAGCATTAAGTGTAGCTTATGATCAAACACATGATCATCAATGTCTCACAAATAATGACGTAGTATCTCAAGCACTCAAAAGCAAACAAGTTTGAAAAACCACCAAATAAAGCAAGAGAGAAAAGCAACACACTCTCTCTCTCTCGAAGCCTATGATCTATACATCTTCTCCCCCTTTGGCAACAAGTTACCAAAAAGTTCCTAGAAAATGCATAGCACTAGATCGACGCTCAGGCTTGATCTTCTGGTGGTGGTGGAGTCCGGATCACTCCAAGGACGAAGGCTTTGGTAGATGCTAAAGTAGACACTGGAGTTGGAGCTGAGGTAGATGCTGGAGCTGGTGGAACTGAGGCTGTGGCTGGTACTGAGCTGGTGGCTCTTGTGTCAGCAACTGGCACGGCAGACGACCTTGGACCTCTGGGCACTCTGGCAAAGACATGAGTGGTAGTCCTGCCTCTCCTCTCCTGCATATCATCTTGGAGCTACTCCACTGCAGTCTGAATCACCGTTACCTTGACATCCAAGTCATAGAACTTTTGTTCCATGATTCTCTCTAGGCTTGCCTAGTTTTGAGTTAGGGTGGCTAGTCCTTTCTCAATCCACAGGGTGGATGCAATGAGGTAACCAAGCTGCTCTTGTTTGGTCTTCAAGAAGTACTCAGATGCCTCCTCTTGAGTTGGCATCTTGGCATCTTTCTCCTTCCTTGCCTTCTCCTTTTTTGCAAATGCTTGGGCAGATGACGGTTCATTTTCAGTCATGACAACTTCATTGTCCTCAAAATCTGGACGGATGGGCAAATGTTCCTTGTCCAATAAATATATGCCCGTGCCCATCTTGGAGTTGATGAGCTCCTGAATTTGAGGGGCATATCCACAACTCCTCTTCTGATCTGCTGCAGTCCTCTTGATTGTTTCCACTATGAGGTTCATCACCTTGAACTTCTGAGGCACATCAAACACATGTAGCAAGTTGATAGCATGGCCTCTGATCATCTTGTGATCTCCAGACTTGGGCAGTAAGGTGTGCCTTAGTATCCAATTGATCGTAGGCAGACCTGACAGAAGATAATGCACTGAGCCAAACTTGAAAGTATCAAGTGCTTCATTTGGGATCTCCTTGTACATATTGGACATTGAGTTGTGGTCCATCTTCTTCTTGGCATATATGTCCATGTCATCATCATGCTCCTCTAGGGCATTAATCAACTTTGCCCATTCCTCAACAGTGGATTGGTACCTCGTACCCTCAGACATCCATGTGATCCTCCCATCTGGATAAAAATGTGCCGTGTAGTAGAATTGCATGATCAGTTCCTCGTTCCACTTTGTGAGCTTTTTCCCAACAAAGTCAGCAACTCCACAAGCATTAAAGTTGTCATATACTCCTGGGTAGTGTTCCTCCTTCTCCCTCATGTAGGTCCAGTCGACCCATCTCATGTCACAGACAATTGGCTTCTTATCTAGCAAAACAGTCTCATAGAAATCCTGCTGCTCCTTGGTGTGAAACCTGTAGTCAACTGCTATCCTTCTCCTTGAAGCATATGGGTCTGCTTCTCTCCACTTCCTCAGCCCTGAATCTCTCCTGAGCTTCATGTCCTCAGCCACAGGATGAGCATCGTTGTGGTCTGGGATCTTGGGCTTTAGCTTTCTTAGAATTTGCTCTTCATCCTCTTCTTCAGCAACAGTCTCAGGCACTGGGGCCTTGTTCTTCTCAGCTGCAGGAATGCTTCTTGTGTTCCTCTTGGGTTTTGGCTTTGGAGCTGGCTTGGCCTTGGAAGCAGCTCCCCCTGATTTTATGGCATCTCCCATTAGCTTGGGTGCCTTGGGCGTTGGTGCAGCTACCTCTTCTTCTTCTTCTTCTTCCTCTTCCATGATGGAAGCTTTGCCAAGCACTCTAGCCACAGTCTTCTTCACCCTTTCCTTTCTTTTCTTGCCCTCAGCTGCAACTGGCTCTATGGGCTTCTCAGTTGACATTCTGGCCTTTGACATTGGCTGCCTGCCTGCTGGCCTTTTGATTTTCAGCCCTGGCTTTGTGCCTTGAGCTAGCTCAACTCTCTTGGAAGTGGCCTCTTCCTCTGCCACATAGTCCTCATCTTCGGAATCTGAAGTCCTCTTCTTCCTCTGTCTCGTGGCAGCCTTTGGCAAGTTGCTAGGAGTGCTCCTGCTGCCTTCATCAGAAGAGCTGGAGGGACTAGTGCCCTCACTCATGTGCACCTGCTGCTCTGACATATTTTGGCTATCACTTTGATCAGACATGCTGCAAACTGACTGCTGACCCTGTGAATAGTTTATAGAAGAGATAGAGTGGATGAGCATCACAAAATGCAGAGATTTTTGCAAAAGAATGATCCAAAAACTTAGTTTTAGTTTCCCACTGAAATCATCTCGGATCTACCGATTTTTAAACTCGGTGATACCGAAGCAGTATTGGAACCTAAACTAGTGAACTCGGTTGGGCCGAGTCACAGTTCGGTGGCACCGAGACTGCTAGGGTTTCACTGAGTTCCAAAATCGGTCACACCGATAAGTAATTCTCGGTCAGACCGAGTCTCACTTGTGCAATGGCATAAGCCAAATCGGTGGGACCGAGTTTTTCAACTCGGTGGGTCCGAGATGGTTTCGGCGGAAACCTAAACCTAGAATTTTCGAATCAAACCTAATCTATGGGTTCATTGACTGGATAGAAGTTTATCAAACGTGGCTAGAATCAATATGATCACAATGTGCTAGGAATCAGATTTGGGAATAGCACAAAGATCGAGTCCATACCCTAGTTCGGCGGAGACTCGCTACGGCAGCAACAGCGGGGGCAGAATTCCCGTTGACGGCGACGGAGACCAGCTACTGGAGGTGGCTGGCGGCGAGAAGACGATCCGGAGACCACGAAGGCAGAGCAGGCTATCGCGCGGGCGAAGGGGTTCGGAGAAATTTCCAAAATTTTGCCCATGACTATATATAGCCCGACCCTGTCGGTGTGACCGAGTGGAACAACTCGGTGGCACCGAGATTCATAACTGCGTGCAATTACTGAAACTCGGTTGGACCGAAATGTTCAAATCGGTTGCACCGAGATCGAAAACCTAGATCAACTTAATGATCTCGGTAGGACCGAAAGTAGGGTATCGGTCAGACCGAGAATCATAAAGAGGTTTTGGAAGTTTAAGTCTATGACGAATCGGGGACTCCGAGCGCTCCTCACACAGAGTGGTTTGAATCTGACTTGATCAAATTTTGTGATGCAGCATGAATAGAGTTTGAGACGAGAAAAGCATAGATAGCTAGAGGAGGTTCTTAGGCATTCTTGTCCATCCACTTGGCAAAAGAAGATAAAACCAAACAATCAAAACAACAAGTGGATGTCCTCGAATGAGTAAAATATGCAACCAGCATGCTCACACAATAAGATGGCAAATGAAATATGTGACAAGGCATGAACAACCAATTCTAGCATCTATCAAGCAATTTGCGATGACTAGGTCATCTATATATGAGTATATTGACTTAGGAGTCAAGTGAGAACACTTGATCATAGGTCATACTCATCGTTTAAGCTCAAGTGGGGTTACCACTTTTACATAAAGCATTGTTGTGTTCACATCTTTAGAGTTGCTTTAGCTCAAGTCTTAGAGTAAAGCTCCCCCTAGATGTGATATCCCCCCTAAGAGGGATGAACTAACGTTGGGTTTTGTCGATGATGACTTCATGTAGATATTGAAGATGTGGATGCTCAATGTTGATGTAGATCTCTTGGAGCTATCCATTTGAGTGAATTGCACTTTCAGTACCTACATGGGTTAGTCCCACAAGGAACAAACAAGGATATCCATAGACATAGAGTGATGCACACACAAGATGATGTCCATGAAAACTTTTAGGTTACCTTGTCCCTTGTCTTACCAACAAGAGGGTTTGTGACTCCTTGAACTAGTGCAAGATGTGGAAGTTGATTGCACTTGTTCTTGCCAAAATGATAAGAGTGAAGTATGTTGGCAGAGTCACCCTCGAGAACTCTCTAGTTCTTCTTCTTTTGGATCCACACCATCTTGATGGGAATCCTTGGAGTTGTAGTCGTACTTGATGAAGTGGAACTTGAAGTAGTCTTGGGAATCCACTTGACTAAGGTCTTAGGAGCTTCTTCAAATGCATCGATTTCCTCTTGAAGCTTGTCCTTGCCTTTTTGCTTGTAGTCTTGTGGTGGAAGATCATCTTGAGCTTGTGTCCCCTTGAAAGAAGTATCATACTTCTCTTGTTGAGGGACAAACTTTGTCTTGGGGTATTGATCTTCTTCCCACTCAACTCCATTGGCATTGAACTTTCATTCAAAACCAACACCTTGATTCTTCCGGTGCATTCCTTGCTTGCGCACAATTTCCTCGAATTGCTTACTCCCGGCAAGGCTTTTGTACACTCCTTTCTCTATAATTCCCTTCAATAAACTATTTTCTTGCTAAAGTGTAACTTGTCTAAGAGAATCATTAGTGGAATCAAGAGAACTACTAGAAGCAACAATATTGGATTTAGCATGATCATTGTTACTACTAGAGGAAGAATCTTTCTTGTTCTTGTTACTAGACTTGACTTGAGGCATGTAAGTGGATAAGAGTAAACGCTTGGCAATGTAATAAGAACTTTTCTTGCGGAGATCATCATTGATTGCTTTTAAGAACTCATGCTCTTTCTCAAGATTGAGCTTCTCAAAGCGTAATTTCTCATGAGCTCTTAAAAGTTCTCGATGATCTTCGAAGATGGTTTCATGAGCTAACTTAAGAGTGTTTAGTTCTTTAGTTAGGGCCTCAATCTTCTTCTTATCATTGTCATTCGTTTTATCTTGATTAGCATGTTTAATTGACATTTCATCATAGTATTCATCACTAGAGTTGTCAATAAGCAAATCATCTCCTAACAAGTCATCTTCATCACTATTGAAATCAACATACTCGGGGTGTGTTACCTTAGGACCTTTGGCCATGAAGCATCTTCCAATTCCTTCATTTGGTGAGTCAAATATGTCATAGGAGTTGGTTGACACAAGTGCTAGACCGGCAACACCTTCATCTTGAGTATCTTCGGAGTCGGAGTGATAACTTCTCTCGGAGTGGCTGTCGGAGTCGGAGCCGGATACCCATTCACCAACATGAGCTTGATGTCTTCGTCTTGTGTAGCTTCTTGATGATTTTTCCTTCCTTTTCGAATCCTTGCTTCTCCGTGAGTATCTTCGTTCATAACGATCATCTCTACTCCTTCTCTCTCTTGGTGATGATTCTTTGCTTCTTTTTGGAGAATCTTCTCTTCTCTTGTAGGGAGCCGTACACTCATTGGAGAAGTGTCCGGGTCTTCCACAATTGTAGCAGTTTCGCTCTCGACTAGAAGATCTTTTGTCATTGTAGGACCTTGACTTGAAGCTTCTATCTTTGCTTCTACTCTTGTAGAACTTGTTGAAGTTCTTCACCATTAAGCTCAATTCTTCATTGAAGTCTTGTTTCTCGCTCGACGATGTAGGGGCTTCACATGAGGCTTTATAGGCACCACTTGATTTGTTGTGAAGTTCCTCTTTATCCTTAAGTGACATCTCATGAGCAAAAATTCTTCCAATCACCTCCGTTGGCTTGAGATCTTTGTAATTGGGCATCATTTGGATCAATGTGCACACGGTATCATATTTTCCATCCAAGGCTCTTAGAATCTTCTTGATGATGAATCTATCGGTCATCTCTTCACTTCCTAAGCCGGCAATCTCATTTGTGATGAGAGCAAGCCTAGAGTACATTTCAGCGACGCCTTCACCATACTTCATCTTGAACTTGTCAAGTTGGCTTTGGAGCACATCCAACTTGGATTCCTTGACGGAGTCGGTACCTTCGTGCATATCAATCAAAGTGTCCCAAAATTCCTTTGCATTCTCAAGACGGCTGATTTTGTTGAATTCTTCGGGGCACAATCCGTTGAAGAGAATATCACAAGCTTGAGCATTGTATTGCAACATCTTCAACTCATCCGCGGTAGCTTCACGGTTTGGTTCTCTCCCATCAAAGAAGTCACCTTGCAAACCAACACACACAATAGCCCAAACGGCGGGGTTATGTCCAAGAATATGCATTTTCATTTTATGCTTCCAACTAGCAAAATTAGTACCATCAAAGTAAGGACCTCTACGGTGAAAATTTCCCTCGCTAGACGCCATACTCTCCTAGGTTGTGAAACCAAGGCTATGACCACCAAAAGCTATGGAGATCAAAGCAAATGGAGACCAAAGCTCTGACACCACTTGTAGGATCGAAAGTATGTCTAGAGGGGGGGTGTTTAGACTACTTGACCAAATAAAAACTTAACCTTTTCCCAATTTTAGTTCTTGGCAGATTTTAGCTATTTTAGGACAAGTCAAGCAATCTCTTTACATTCTTGCAAGTTGCATGCTTTACTTTCCGCTGCCAATATACTCTTTGCATGCTTGCTTGAATTGTGTGATGATTGCTTGACTTGTCCTAAAATAGCTAAAATCTGCCAAGAACTAAAATTGGGAAAAGGTTAAGTTTTTATTTGGTCAAGTAGTCTAATCACCCCCCTCTAGACATACTTTCGATCCTACAGGATTGCGCACGCTGAGCCGTCTCGACGAGGTCGGTGCAGATGTCCGGCTCAGGGCCCGGTTCACCGATCTTGCCAATGAAAACGTGAATGCTACCAAAGGGGACCCGATACCCGTACTCAATTGAGCCGGCCTCGGGGCCCCAGCCTGCGTCGTCGATGTAGAGCTTGCCGCGACGACTCTTAGTCATCCGGCCTACAGCGTAGCCCTCGAGTCCTTCAAAGCGGCCCTCCAAGAACCGGAAACCATCGTGCGATGGCCCCACGGTGGGCGCCAACTGTCGTGGTTTTGTCACGGCAGATGTCCTAGAGAAAGGACTTAGTCGTGGAGCCATCGCGACGGGTTAGCTTGATGGGGTAAAAGCGGACACAAGGACGCAAGAGAGTTTATACTAGTTCGGCCCCTTCGATGAAGGTAAAAGCCTACGTCTAGTTGTGATGGAATTGATGGGGTTTCGAGGACTAGGGAGCAAACAAGCTTCGCCTATGTCTCGAGTTGTTGTCTGTTGTTTTTGAACCACCGTCGGGTCATCCCCTTATATACACGGGTGACTCTCGTCGGCTTACGGAGTCCCAATACCGGCTCATAGATGTGTCCGGTTTGGTCTCTTCTTATTCCTAACTTACAATACAGGTTAACTACTAACGCCGGTTTACGACTGAAGGCCTTGAGCCGACCATGGGCCTTGAGCCCTCCTCTATCTTCTTGGGCTTTAACTTACTTAACTACTGACGAAGTTAACCCGGCCCAGATAGGCCGGTTTACGCCCAGTAGTAATATCCCCAACACCGGGGATATGCCATTTTGCCGCACTGGGGATATCTATACGGTCTTGAACCCGAGGCTGCTGAGGCAGCTGGATCATAGAAGCAGCTTTGTTGCCTTTCCTCGATCTCTTCCTAGGATTCTTTGCTACCGGAAGGTCATCTATAATACGTTCAGCCTCCGGAGGCGACAATTCAGTCACCATCTCATGATGCTCAAACCCTGAGTAGGCGCCATTATTGAGATACTGTTGAGTGTCATCGTCGTCCTCATCTATGGCGACGTCACCAGCGACTAATGGAGCCTCTTCCTTACCCTGTCCGCTATCACCCAGCACGACAGCCAACGCTAATCGGGTAGGTGGGGTGTTGATGTTCATACCTAACTACGTGCTCGTGGGTGTGCTCCCGACCGCCTCTAGATGAAGCAGGCTCTTTGGCCCACAACAGGACCCGGCCATTGCAATCACCAAGCCGCCGTGGGGTCTCATCGTCGCCCCCTAGTACCGGAGGAGCCATATTCTCGTGGCCCGGTTTGACACTGGCCATAGAAACCTTGAAGACGTCTGGGGGTATCGGCCGGCCATGGAACAATGGTTCCTTCAGCTTCATTATCGTCGCCTTCCCCACGTCCACCTTCTGGTTATCGATGTTGTACAATATGGTGCATGAGGTCACGTCGTCCTGCAAAGACATGTCTGCAATGTGAGACATCCGAAAGGCAACGAAAACAGGAGATTATACATTTATTGAAGAGGGCCGGTGTGACAGATACCGTGAGGGCGTTGAGCTCAGCCAAAGACGAAGCACCGCTCGAGCACGTCCGGTGTGGGAGCAGGTGCAGGTGTTGGTGCAACGCTAGTCGAGCTGCTCCCGAAGAAGTCGGCAAGGGGAAAATCCGCTGCATTTTTTTTCTGGATTTTGCGTGCTCCAATTGAAAACGGCCGGAACCAAGACAGTAGACATATTTGCAACCACCTGTTTTGCGGCAACTACCGCTGTTGCGACTGTCTCAGATGATTTCTTCTCAACCGCAATCTCAACCTTCTTGTCGATGTTTTCTTCAGTTAACCTCCGTATTTCCTTTCTCTCCTCCGTGGTCTCACGGCAGTACTTCTTTCACGTGACGCTGTCTCCGACACCATGCATGCGTCCATACGACGGTCGAGTCTCCACTGGAGTCCTTTCAATATGTTCAACACCCGGTTGAATGGAGTGTCCCACCTGGGCCTCGCCAACGCCTCAGACGGCGAGTCGCTTTCGGCCGCAATCCTATGCTGCTCTCTCTGCAAAAGGAACAAGGATCGTTTACAAATATGACTAATGTGCAGTCAAATTTATCAGAAACTAAAATTACCAGCAGTCTCATGAACTCCGTCGTGACCGGGTCCGTATTGAAAACCTTCTTGACTGAGTCCCAATGGTGTCGTGCCCTGAGGACGTCACGCTCCTGCGGGACGGTGAAGTCCGCCAAGGGGTCTGGGATGCCCAGACTCTCGCGTTCCGTGTCCTCCTTGGCCCATATGGACCTCTTCCCGTCGTAACCACGGCTTCCGAGGTGGTGGCACCCCATGTTCCTCTGTTGAAGCCCCTTCATGTACTTTGACTTTTTTGGCAGCTTCGGCCTCTCAAGCCACCTTGAATATTTCAAAGTGCTCTTCCGTGATTGTTGGATTATCCTTTACAATCTCGGAGTAGGGTTCCTTTTTGTTGACGATCCACTGTTTCACCCTTGTTTTCCAGGCGACCAACGCGTCGCTAAACTTGGACATGGCGTGTTTATTTATCTTCTTCATTATCGGGTCCTTATCTGGATCTTTATAATCCTTTTCATTCCGGCCTGGGAACAAGAATATCTGGTGCATCTTCTTTAGGAGGGAGGGCCTCATATTATCTATCTTTTGTAGTTTCTCATAGTTGATGGTGGCGGTTGTCCGTATGATGCAGCCTATTTGATTGCTGTAGCACGATCACGCTTCCTCGGGCGTTATTGGCTCAAAAATGCTGTCGTCCATCTCCGTGACCACCAATCTAGTAGTCATGAGCTGGTTTGGGCGTCGTGGCCTCTTTGATTTTGGTTCTAGACCAGCTCCGCTAGTTTCGGCGCCGGTCTCGGCCCCGGTCTCAGTCTCATCGCCGGTCTGCATGTCGGTATCAGTCCCCGATGTGACAGGTGGGCCCAGCAACAACATCCGTTGATCGTCGGCAAGGCTCAAATATTCGTCTGCTGCGAGGTAGACGTCGTCGCAATCACCAGAACCCTGTCCTTCATCGTTGCTAGCCATGTTTCCTACGATTAAATCTAGTCAATTAATTCTAGACCTAATAAAATGAATAATGACATAGAAAGGCCTATGTTTCGCAGGAACGTTGACTCCTTCCCGGTGCGGAAAATCCCGGGCACTCGATATGTCCTAGTTTGTAGCACAAGTCATGCCAAAATTCACGGAAAATTTCGGCATCACCTTTGCTAAAAAGTGGACAAATCGAGCACCTGAAATTTGCCGAAACGGAAATGAATCAACATTCTAGCAAAACATAGGCCACTCAACTTCATTCCCTGGAAACAACAAAAGGCTACTTGGGCACAATCGAACCACTTCAATGAAAAGATATAACATGACCACTTCAATGAAAAGATATAATCAACAATAAAAGTCTAGGAAGGGATCATCTTTAAAATAAAACTTGCCTAAATTCTTTTCCTAGAAAAATAGTGGTCTTTACAAAAATCAAAAACCTTTGCAAAATGATCTTACTAAACACTTCTTTGCCTAAGAAAGAACCGAAATTCTGTTCTAGCTATTCCTCTCTCTCTCTCTCTCGCACACACACACATTATTTTCTCTAACCCTTCTTTGCCTAGGACAGAACCCAATTAAATTGCAAAGGAACTCCATTTCTCTAACCATTCTGACCTAATGCTCTAAAATAAAATTTTCCTCTAACCTAGCGAACCTAGTTAACCTAGCTTGTTAACCTAACGAACCTAAATAACCTAGCTATTTAACCTAGCTAATTAGTTTACCTAGCTTGTTAACCTAGTTTACCTAGACAATTAACCTAATTAAACTAGTTAACCTAGCTAGTTCTCTGTCAAAGCCCTAAATAATTTTTTCTTAACATAGATAATTAACCTAATTAAACTAGTTAACCTAACTAGTTCTCTGTCAAAGCCCTAACTAAATTTTTGCACTAACCTAGATAATTAACCTAATTAAACTAGTTAATCTAACTAGTTCTTTGTCAAAGCCCTAAATAAATTTTTTCACTAACCTAGATAATTAACCTAATTAAACTAGTTAACCTAGCTAGTTAGTATGTCCAATGTTTGTGCTATGCATGAGAGAGAGAGGAGGACTGCTTACAGAAGATTGCTCCGGTGGTAGCGAGGGACGTAGTGGTGGCGAGGGAGGCAGGGGCGTCTCCAGTGATGGCGAGGAAGGCAGGGGCGTCGAGGGTGGCTCCGGTGGCGTTGATGAGGCCGCACAGCTCTGGTGGCGTTGGGGGCGGCTCTGGTGGCGTCGACGGCGCGAGGCTCTGGTGGCTCCGGGGGCGTCGTCGTCGGCAGGAGACAGCGGCATAGTGGGGCGACGGCGAATTGGGGACACGACGACGAAGTGGGGCGAGGGATATGGGGGATAAGTGGTGGCCGGGGGGAGGGAAAACTGCTGGTTAAGTCAAACATAGCGGTAGCGCATTACTGAGTTAGCTATAGCGCGTTTCACAAAACGCGCTACTGCTAAGCCTTTCTCCCTTTTTCCTTTCTAATTTATTTTTCTTTATATTTTATTTTTTCATTTCTCCCTTTTCTATTTCTTTCATTTTCATTTACTTTTCTGTTTGTTTTTTGACTTATTTTATTTTCGTTAGCAGTAGCGCCTTTCTACGTAAACGCACTGCTACAATAAAATTAGCGGTAGCGCGGTTTCTATAAGAACGCTACTACTATGTGTAGCCTATCGTCTTAGTGGTGAGAACTTTAGTAGTAGCGCGTTTAAAGTTAGACATGCTATTGCTGCGTTTGTATCTGTAGCGCGTTTATACTGCACGCGCTACTGCTATTTAGCACTAGCGCCCTTTTTTAACAAGCGCTACTGCTAAAGTTCTGTGTATAAGGTTTTACCTAGTAGTGGAGAGGTGGAATCCATCGATGATTGGGTCGAGGACTAGAGCTGCCGAACCTCCATGACGGATACTGGTTGGGTGGTCCTTTCGATCGAAAGTGATCGGACAAGCCGACCATGGGTTGAATTTTGAGGCGACCGGCTCTATGGCGTAGACGTCCCGTAATGCGTGCTTGCGCTCCTTCTTAGGGATATGTGTGACATATATCATGTTCACTGTTTTTACCTCGGGGGCAAATTGTTTCTGTCCCCTCGTGTTCGGTTGACGAGGCTCTTGGTCATCGTCGTCGCTGGGCGGCCCTTTCCCCTTGTGTTCGGCATTGATTTTGCCGGCCTGTTTAAAGACCCAACAATTCCCGTTGGTGTGATTGGTGAGGGAAATATGCCCTAGAGGCAATAATAAAGTTATTAATTATTTCCTTATTTCATGATAAAATGATTATTACTCATACTATAATTGTATTAACCGGAAACATAATACATGTGTGAATACATAGACAAACAGAGTGTCACTAGTATGCCTCTACTTGACTAGCTCGTTGATCAAAGATGGTTATGTTTCCTAACCATAGACATGAGTTGTCATTTGATAAACGGGATCACATCATTAGGAGAATGATGTGATTGACTTGACCCATTCCATTAGCTTAGCACTTGATCGTTTTAGTTTACTGTTATTGCTTTCTTCATGACCTATACATGTGTCCTATGACTATGAGATTATGCAACTCCCGATTATCGGAGGAACACTTTGTGTGCTACCAAACATCACAATGTAACTGGGTGATTATAAAGGTGCTCTACAGGTGTCTCCAATGGTACTTGTTGAGTTGGCATAGATCGAGATTAGGATTTGTCACTCAGATTGTCGGAGAGGTATCTTTGGGCCCTCTCGGTAATGCACATCACTATAAGCCTTGAAAGCAATACAACTAAAGAGTTAGTTGTGGGATGATGCATTACGGAACGAGTAAAGAGACTTGCCGGTAACGAGATTGAGCAAGGTATTGAGATACCGACGATCGAATCTCGGGCAAGTAACATACCGATGACAAAGGGAACAATGTATGTTGTTATGCGGTTTGACCGAAAAAGATCTTCATAGAATATGTAGGAGGCAATATGAGCATCTAGGTTCCGCTATTGGTTATTGACCGAAGACGTGTCTCGGTCATGTCTACATAGTTCTCGAACCCGTAGGGCCCGCACGCTTAACGTTCGGTGACGATTGGTATTATGAGTTTATGTGATTTGATGTACCGAAGGTAGTTCAGAGTCCCGGATGTGATCACGGACATGACGAGGGGTCTCGAAATGGTCGAGACATAAAGATTAATATATTGGACGAGTATATTCGGATACCGGAAGTGTTCCGGGTGATTTCGAAGAAAACCGGAGTGCCGGAGGGTTACCGGAACCCCCCGGGAGAAGTAATGGTCCACATGGGCCTTAGTGGAGAGAGAGAGGGCCGGCCAAGGCAGGCCGCGCGCCCCTCCCCCTCTGGTCCGAATTGGACTAGGGAAGGGGGGAGGGCGCCCCCCTTTCATTCTCCCTCTCCTCCTTCCTTTCCCCCTCCTAGTAGGAGTAGGAAAGGGGAGTCCTACTCCTACTAGGATGAGGGCTCCTCCTCCTGGCGCGCCCTGCAAGGGCCGGTCGGCCTCCCCCCTTGGTCCTTTATATACGGGGCAGGGGGGCACCCTAGGACACACAAGTTGATTGTTCCAAGCCGTGTGCGGTGCCCCCCTCCACCATAATCCACCTCGATCATATCGTAGCGGTGCTTAGGCGAAGCCCTGCGTCAGTAGCAACATCATCACTGTCTTCACGCCTTCATGCTGATGGAACTCTCCTGTGAAGCTCTGCTTGAAGGAAATATGCCCTAGAGACAATAATAAAGTTATTATTTCCTTATTTCATGATAAATGTTTATTATTCATGGTAGAATTGTATTAACCAGAAACATAATACATGTGTGAATACATAGACAAACAGAGTGTCACTAGTATGCCTCTACTTGACTAGATCGTTGATCAAACATGGTTATGTTTCCTAACCATAGACATGAGTTGTCATTTGATAAACGGGATCACATCATTAGGAGAATGATGTGATTGACTTGACCCATTCCGTTAGCTTAGCACTTGATCGTTTTAGTTTACTGCTATTGCTTTCTTCATGACTTATACATGTTCCTATGACTATGAAATTATGCAACTCCCGATTACCGAAGGAACACTTTGTGTGCTACCAAACATCACAACGTAACTGGGTGATTATAAAGGTGCTCTACATGTGTCTCCGATGGTACTTGTTGAGTTGGCATAGATCGATATTAGGATTTTTCACTCCGATTATCGGAGAGGTATCTCTGGGCCCTCTCGGTAATGCACATCACTATAAGCCTTGCAAGAAATGCAACTAATGAGTTAGTTGCGGGATGATGCATTATAGAATGAGTAAAGAGACCTGCCGGTAACAAGATTGAGCTAGGTATTGAGATACCGGCGATCAAATCTCGGGCAAGTAACATACCGATGACAAAGGGAACAACGTATGTTGTTATGCGGTTTGACCGATAAAGATCTTCGTAGAATATGTAGGAACGAATATGAGAATCCAGGTTCCGCTATTGGTTATTGACCGGAGACGTGTCTCGGTCATGTCTACATAGTTCTCGAACCCGTAGGGTCCGCGCGCTTAATGTTCGTTGATGATCGGTATTATGAGTTTATGTGATTTGATGTACCGAAGGTAGTTTGGAGTCCCAGATGTGATCACAGACATGACGAGGAGTCTCGAAATGGTTGAGACATAAAGATTGATATATAGGACGACTATATTCGGATACCGGAAGTGTTCCGGGTGATTTCGGACAAAACCGGAGTGCCGGGGGGGGGGGGGTAACCGGACCCCCCGGGAGAAGTAATGGGCCATATGGGCCTTAGTGGAGAGAGAGAGGGCCGGCCAGGGAAGGCCGCTCGCCCCCTCTGGAACGAATTGGACTAGGGAAGGGGGGGCGGCGCCCCCCTTTCCTTCTCCCTCTCCTCCTTCCTCCCCCCTCCTAGTAGGAGTAGGAAAGGGGAGTCCTACTCCTAGTAGGAGGAGGACTCCTCCTCCTGGCGCGCCCAGCAAGGGCCGGTCGGCCTCCCCCCTTGCTCCTTTATATACGGGGGCAGGGGCACCCTAGGACACACAAGCTGATTGTTCCAAGCCGTGTGTGGTGCCCCCTCCACCATAATCCACCTCGATCATATCGTAGCGGTGCTTAGGCAAAGCCCTGCGTCGGTAGAAACATCATCACCATCATCACACCATCAACTCTCCCGTGAAGCTCTGCTGGATCGGAGTTCGTGGGACGTCATCGAGCTGAACGTGTGCTGAACTCGGAGGTGCCGTGCGTTCGGTACTTGGATCGGTCGGATCGTGAAGATGTACGACTACATCAACCGCGTTCTCATAACGCTTCCGCTTACGGTCTACGAGGGTACGTAGATGATACTCTCCCCCTCTCGTCGTTGTGCATCACCATGATCTTGCGTGTGCGTATGATTTTTTTTGAAATTACTACGTTCCCCAACAGTGGCATCAGAGCCAGGTTTATGCGTAGATGTTACATGCACGAGTAGAACACAAGTGAGTTGTGAGCGATACAAGTCATACTGCTTACCAGCATGTCATACTTTGGTTCGGCGGTATTGTTGGATGAAGCGTCCCGGACCGACATTACGCGTACACTTACGCGAGACTGGTTCTACCGACATGCTTTGCACACAGGTGGCTGGCGGGTGTCAGTTTCTCCAACTTTAGTTGAACCGAGTGTGACTATGCCCGATCCTTGTTGAAGGTTAAAACAACACTAACTTCACGAAATATCGTTGTGGTTTGTGATTCTTAGGTAAGAACGGTTCTTTCTCAGCCCGTAGCAGCCACGTAAAACTTGCAACAACAAAGTAGAGGACGTCTAACTTGTTTTTGCAGGGCATGTTGAGATGTGATATGGTCAAGGCATGATGCTATATTTTATTGTATGAGATGATCACGTTTTGTAACGGAGTTATCGGCAACTGGCAGGAGCCATATGGTTGTCGCTCTATTGTATGCAATGCAATCGCCCTATAATTACTTTACTTTATCACTAAACGGTAGCGATAGTCATAGAAGCAATATTTGGCGAGACGACAACGATGCTACAATGGAGATCAAGGTGTCGCGTCGGGGACGATGGTAATCATGACGGTGCTTTGGAGATGGAGATCAAAGGCACAAGATGATGATGGCCATATCATATCACTTATATTGATTGCATGTGATGTTTATCCTTTATGCATCTTATTCTGCTTGATTGATGGTAGCATTATAAGATGATCTCTCACTAAATTTCAAGGTATAAGCGTTCTCCCTGAGTATGCACCGTTGCCAAAGTTCGTCGTGCCGAGACACCACGCGATGATCGGGTGTGATAAGGTCTACGTTCACATACAACGGGTGCAAGCCAGTTTTGCACACACAGAAATACTCGGGTTAAACTTGACAAGCCTAGCATATGCAGATATGGCCTCGGAACACTGAGACCGGAAGGTCGAGCATGAATCATATAGTAGATATGATCAACATAGTGATGTTCACCATTGAAAACTACTCCATTACATGTGATGATCGGTCATGGTTTAGTTGATTTGGATCACGCGATCACTTAGATGATTAGAGGGATGTCTATCTAAGTGGGAGTTCTTAAATATGATTAATTGAACTTTAATTTATCATGAACTTAGTACCTGATAGTATTTTTCTTGTCTATGTTGTTGTAGATAGATGGCCCGTGCTGTTGTTCCGTTGAATTTTAATGCGTTCCTTTAGAAAGCAAAGTTGAAAGATGATGGTAGCAATTACACAGACTGGGTCCGTAACTTGAGGAGTATCCTCATTGCTGCACAGAAGAATTATGTCCTGGAAGCACCGCTAGGTGCCAAACCCGTTGCAGGAGCAACTCCAGATGTTATGAACGTCTGGCAGAGCAAAGCTGATGACTACTCGATAGTTCAGTGTGCCATGCTTTACGACTTAGAACCCGAACTTCAACGGGATTTTGAACGTCATGGAGCATATGAGATGTTCCAGGAGTTGAAGTTAATATTTCAAGCAAATGCCCGGATTGAGAGATATGAAGGCTCCAATAAGTTCTACAGCTGCAAGATGGAGGAGAATAGTTCTGTCAGTGAACATATACTCAAAATGTCTGGGTATAACAATCACTTGACTCAACTGGGAGTTAATCTTCCGGATGATAGTGTCATTGACAGAATTCTTCAATCGCTGCCACCAAGCTACAAGAGCTTCGTGATGAACTATAACATGCAAGGGATGGATAAGACAATTCCTGAGCTCTTCGCAATGCTAAACACTACAAAAAAGACACATCCGTGACATTTTGGGCCGAACAAATTTTTTTTCTGTCATACATATGACACTTCTATGACGATAATTGTGACAAAACCCGGTATCATCATAGATGTGGTGGGCTCCTACTTCTATGACAAAAAATCATGATAGAAAATGGGCTTTTCGTCCTGGGCGGGCCAGAGACGCAGTGCTACGTCTTGAGCTTGCGTTGGTTTTCCCCGAAGAGGAAGGGATGATGCAGCAGAGTAGCGTAAGTATTTCCCTCAGTTTTTGAGAACCAAGGTATCAATCCAGTAGGAGCCCACGCTCAAGTCCCTCGTACCTGCACAAAGCGATAGCTACTCACAACCAACGTGATTAGGGGTTGTCAAGCCCTTCACGGTCACTTATGAGAGTGAGATCTGATAGATAGAATATTTTTGGTATTTTTGATATAAAGATGCAAAGTAAAAAAGTAAAAGCAAAGTAAATAGCAAAACAATATAAAAGTGATGGAGATTGATATGATGAGAATAGACCCGGGGGCCATAGGTTTCACTAGTGGCTTCTCTCAAGAGCATAAGTATTCTACGGTGGGTGAACAAATTACTGTTGAGCAATTGATAGAATTGAGCATAATTATGAGAATATCTAGGCATGATCATGTATATAGGCATCACGTCCATGACAAGTAGATCGAAACGATTCTGCATCTACTACTATTACTCCACTCATCGACCGCTATCCAGCATGCATCTAGAGTATTAAGTTAAAAATAGAGTAACACCTTAAGCAAGATGACATGATGTAGAGAGATAAATTCATGCAATATGAAATAAACCCCATCTTGTTATCCTCGATGGCAACGATACAATACGTGCCTTGCTGCCCCTTCTGTCACTGGGTAAGGACACCGCAAGATCGAACCCAAAGCTAAGCACTTCTCCCATGGCAAGAACTACCAATCTAGTTGGCCAAACTGAACGGATAATTCGAAGAGACTTGCAAAGATAACCAATCATGATCACTACTAGGAAAAGGGCTATAGATTGGATTGATACTAATGGCGCACCATGGAAGCAGTGCGCCACTACTATATACTAATGGCGCACCGGTTGGTGATGCGCCATTAGTGTGGAAGACACTAATGGCGCACCAGAAACAGGGTGCGCCACTAGTATTAAAATATGGTTCTAAAATATCGTTTTGCTCTACCCCATAGGCGACCATGGTCCGCACGATGACTGAAGGCATCTTGAATAGGTTTTTGAGCTCCGCGAAGGCCGAGATGCTTCAAAAGAACGAGACGGAGATAAGATGTCCGTGTCGAAGATGCAAGTGCGGACCCGGATTCCGGGCAGGTGCGGGACCACCTGCTCTTGCGTGGTTTCATGGATGGCTATCGGTGGCAAGGTGATGAAGATGACTATGAAGTCGCCCATGGGGGGCGGGCAAGAAATGAGGAAGGGCAACAAGACAAGTTCCACCGCAGCGAGGGCGGGCGAGAAGATGAAGAATCTCCAGGACATGATCACGACGGTGATGCTGTACACAGTCATCATGTAGAAGATGTCGTACATGATGATGAGGAAGATCAAGACGAAGGGCATGATCATGAAGATGAAGATGCTGGAGCAGACAACGATGGAGGCTGGGTGCAGGACCCTCATATTCAAGAGCTGCTTCTCAAGCAGACGGATAACGCAAGAGCTGCCGCCAGAGAGAAAGCCAAGCTGGATCAACTGGAGATAGACGCGGTTACTCCATTGTATGAAGGATGCAGGCCCGAGGATACCCGTCTGAAAGTAACGCTCATGGCTCTGGAGATGAAGGTAAAACACAAAATGATCGACGCGTGCTTCGACGAGAACATGTCATTCTGGCACGAACGTCTTCCCAAGGGGAACAAGTGCCCGACCAGTTTCGAGGAGGCGAAGAAAATCATGTGTCCTCTGGATTTACCGCACGTGAAATACCATGTGTGCATGAACAATTGTATCATTTATCGGGACGAGCACGCGGAGTCTACCATATGTCCGGTGTGCGGCGTCACTCGATACAAGAAGAGGAAGAAAGCTCCTCGAAAATCGGTGTGGTACTTTTCGATCACTCCTCGTCTGCAGCGGTATTTCGCGGACCCTAAGGTAGCAAAGCTCCTGCGTTGGCACGCAGATAGGGAGGAGAAGAAGCGGGAAGATGACGGAAATGATCCGGAGATAAATAAAAAAGACAAGATGCTGAGTCACCCTAAGGATGCGAGCCAGTGGCAAGCGTTGAACTTTGAATACCCAGAATTTGGGAAGGATCCAAGGAACATCGTGCTGGGCGCGAGCACCGATGGAGTCAATCCGTTTGGCAGCCAGAGAAGCACACATAGCACCTGGACTGTGTTTGTGTGGATGTACAACCTTCCCCCCTGGTTGTGCATGAAGAGGAAGTACATTCACATGAGTATGCTAATTGAAGGGCCGAAACAACCAGGGAGCGACATCAATCTGTATCTGGGGCTGCTGAAGGAGGAGCTAGACACGCCGTGGAAAACGCCAGCCAATACGTGGGACGCCGCAGAGAAAGAATATTTCCCTATGAGAGCCGCACTGCTCACGACGGTGCACGACTATCTCGGTTACGGATATCTCGCGGGGCAGGTAGTCCACGGATTTTCTGGATGCGTCAGGTGCATGGATGACACAACGTATCGCCAGCTAGATAGAGATCCCGGGTCTTCGAAAACCGTGTTCATGGGACATCGAAGGTGGCTTCGCGACGATGACCCGTGGAGGAAATGCAAGGATCTGTTTGATGGTGAAACCGAACCCCGAAAACGCCCGCGTACGAGGAGCGGCGAGGAAATAGACGAGCTGTTGAAAAATTGGAAAGACTGCCCACTGCCGGGAAAGAAGCAAAAGGTGCCAGAGCCGGGAAAGAAGCGAAAGGCGCCAGAGCCGCTACTGAAGGTATGGAAAACGAGGTCTGTTTTCTGGGACTTGCCGTACTGGAAGATCCACCGTGTGCCTCACAGCCTTGACGTCATGCATATCACGAAGAACGTGTGTGAGAGTCTGCTTGGTACCCTGATCAACATGCCAGAGAGGACCAAAGATGGGCCGAAAGCAAGGGTAGACTTGAAATCAATGGGCATCAGGCAGGAGCTTCACGCTAATGATGATGATGATGATGATGATGAGGCGAAGCAGGACACAGAAAGTCGTCGCAAAGGCAAAAAGGCCAAGAAGACCGGAAATGACTACACTCCCGTGTGCTTCATTCTAAGTCAGGAGGAGATCGAGCAGTTTTTCACCTGCCTCCTAGGAGTAAAACTTCCTTACGGTTACGCAGGGAAGATAAGCAGATACCTAGACCCAGCGAAGCAGAAGTTCAGCGGGATGAAGTCTCACGACTGTCACGTGCTGATGATGTAGATACTTCCAGTTGCAATCCGTGGGATCATGGACGTGCACGTCCGTGAAACGCTATTTGTCCTATGCAACTTTTTCGACGTCATCTCTCGGAAGTCGATTGGCGTGAGGCAACTCAGAAGGCTACAGGAAGAGATCGTGGTGATACTATGCGAGCTTGAGATGTACTTCCTGCCCGCATTCTTCGACGTTATGGTGCATCTGCTGGTCCATATCGTGGAGGATATCATCCAACTCGGGCCGACGTTCCTGCACAGCATGATGCCGTTCGAAAGGATGAATGGTGTCATCAAAGGATACGTTCGCAACATGTCATGTCCAGAGGGAAGTATAGCCAGGGGCTTTCTGACCGAAGAGTGCATCTCCTACTGCACGAATTATCTAGGCATCGAGAACCCCGTTGGTCTGCCCGTCAATAGGCACCTCGGCAGGCTCGCTGGATGGGGTCACCGTGAGGGTCGCCGTGAAATGCATGTCGACTTCGAGGGTCGACTCGCCGACTTTGAAAGAGCAAACCTAGTCGCGCTACAACACATAGACGTAGTCGATCCTTGGGTGGTAGAGCACAAAACCTTTATTGAGAAGACGTACAATGACCGAGGCCAACAGAGGACGGACGGAGATATACTCAAAGAGCACAACTCATGTTTCACGCTGATGGAAATATGCCCTAGAGGCAATAATAAAAGCATTATTGTTATATTTCCTTGTTCATGATAATTGTATTTATTCATGCTATAATTGTATTATCCGGAAATCGTAATACATGTGTGAATAACAGACACCAACATGTCCCTAGTAAGCCTCTAGTTGACTAGCTCGTTGATCAACAGATAGTCATGGTTTCCTGACTATGGACATTGGATGTCATTGATAACGGGATCACATCATTAGGAGAATGATGTGATGGATAAGAACCAATCCTAAACATAGCTTAAAGATCGTATAGTTCGTTTGCTAGAGTTTTTCCAATGTCAAAGTATCTTTTCCTTAGACCATGAGATCGTGTAACTCCCGGATACCATAGGAGTGCTTTGGGTATACCAAACGTCACAACGTAACTGGGTGACTATAAAGTTATACTACGGGTATCTCCGAAAGTGTCTGTTGGGTTGACACGGATCAAGAATGGGATTTGTCACTCCGTATGACGGAGAGGTATCACTGGGCCCACTCAGTAATGCATCATCATAATGAGCTCAAAGTGACCAAGTGTCTGGTCACGGGATCATGCATTACGGTACGAGTAAAGTGACTTGCCGATAACGAGATTGAACGAGGTATTGGGATACCGACGATCGAATCTCGGGCAAGTAACATATCGATTGACAAAGGGAATTGTATACGGGGTTGCTTGAATCCTCGACATCGTGGTTCATCCGATGAGATCATCGAGGAGCATGTGGGAGCCAACATGGGTATCTAGATCCCGCTGTTGGTTATTGACCGGAGAGCGATCTCGGTCATGTCTACATGTCTCCCGAACCCGTAGGGTCTACACACTTAAGGTTCGGTGACGCCAGGGTTGTAGGGATATGTATATGCAGTAACCTGAATGTTGTTCGGAGTCCCATATGAGATCCCGGACATCACGAGGAGTTCCGGAATGGTCCGGAGGTAAAGAATTATATATAGGAAGTGCTGTTTCGGCCATCGGGACAAGTTTCGGGGTCACCGGTATTGTATCGGGACCACCGGAAGGGACCCGGGGGTCCACCGGGTGCGTCCACCTGCCCCGGGGGGCCACATGGGCTGTAAGGGGGTGCGCCTTGGCCTACATGGGCCAAGGGAACCAGCCCCAAGGGGCCCATGCGCCTAGGGTTTCCAAAGGGGAGAGTCCCACAAGTGGAAGGCACCCCTAGGTGCCTTGGGGGGGAGGGAAACCTCCCTTGGCCGCCCCCCCTAGGAGATTGGATCTCCTAGGGCCGGTGCCTCCCCTGGCACCCCTATATATAGTGGGGGGAGGAGGGCCTTTTGCTCCACGCCTTTGGTTGCCTCCTTCTCCCTGTCCAACACCTCCTCCTCCTCCATAGTGCTTGGCGAAGCCCTGCCGGAGTACTGCAGCTCCATCACCACCACGCCGTCGTGCTGCTGCTGAAGCCATCTTCCTCAACCTCTCCTTCCCTCTTGCTGCATCAAGAAGAAGGAGACGTTATGCAGACTGTACGTGTGTTGAACGCGGAGGTGCCGTCCGTTCGGTGCTAGGATCTCCGGCGATTTGGATCACGTCGTGTTCGACTACCTCATCCCCGTTCTTTGAATGCTTCCGCTCGCGATCTAAAAAGGTATGTAGATGCATCCGATCACTCGTTGCTAGATGAACTCATAGATGGATCTTGGTGAAACCGTAGGAAAATTTTTGTTTTCTGCAACGTTCCCCAACAGTGGCATCATGAGCTAGGTCTATGCGTAGTTTTTCTTGCGCGAGTAGAACACAATTGTTGTGGGCGTAGATGTTGTCAACTTTCTTGCCGTTACTAGTCTTATCTTGCTTCAACGGTATTGTGGGATGAAGCGGCCCGGACCAACCTTACACGTACGCTAACGTGAGACCGGTTCCACCGACTAACATGCACTAGTTGCATAAGGTGGCTGGCGGGTGTCTGTCTCTCCCACTTTAGTTGGAGTGGATTCGATGAAAAGGGTCCTTATGAAGGGTAAATAGAAGTTGACAAATCACGTTGTGGCTTTCACGTAGGTAAGAAAACGTTCTTGCTAGAACCCTACTTCAGCCACGTAAAACTTGCAACAACAATTAGAGGACGTCTAACTTGTTTTTGCAGCAAGTGCTTTGTGATATGATATGGCCAAAGTTGTGATGAATGATGAATGATCTATATGTGATGTATGAGATGTTCATGCTATTGTAATAGGAATCACGACTTGCATGTCGATGAGTATGACAACCGGCAGGAGCCATAGGAGTTGTCTTTATTTTTTGTATGACCTACGTGTCATTGAGAAACGCCATGTAAATTACTTTACTTTATTGCTAAACGCGTTAGCCATAGTAGTAGAAGTAATAGTTGGCGAGCAACTTCATGGAGACACAATGATGGAGATCATGATGATGGAGATCATGGTGTCATGCCGGTGACAAGGTGATCATGGAGCCCCAAGATGGAGATCAAAGGAGCTATGTGATATTGGCCATATCATGTCACTATTATTATTTGATTGCATGTGATGTTTATCATGTTTAGCATCTTGTTTACTTAGAACGACGGTAGTAAATAAGATGATCCCTCATAGTAATTTCAAGAAAGTGTTCCCCC
Organism: Triticum urartu; assembly: GCF_003073215.2. Taxonomy (NCBI): domain Eukaryota; kingdom Viridiplantae; phylum Streptophyta; class Magnoliopsida; order Poales; family Poaceae; genus Triticum; species Triticum urartu. The sequence continues at coordinate 638,432,142 of NC_053023.1, read as the reverse complement.
TAACTATGCACCGTTGCGACAGTTCGTTGTTTCGAAGCACCACGTGATGATCGGGTGTGATAGATTCTAACGTTCACATACAACGGGTGTAAGACAGATTTACACATGCAAACACTTAGGTTGACTTGACGAGCCTAGCATGTGTATAGACATGGCCTCGGAACACAGAAGACCGAAAGGTCGAGCATGAGTCGTATAGAAGATACGATCAACATGAAGATGTTCACCAACGTTGACTAGTCCGTCTCACGTGATGATCGGACACGGCCTAGTTGACTCGGATCATGTTATACTTAGATGACTAGAAGAGGGATGTCTATCTAAGTGGGAGTTCATTGAATAATTTGATTAGATGAACTTAATTCTCATGAACTTAGTCTAAAATATTTACAATATGTCTTGTAGATCAAATGGCCAACGTAGTCCTCAACTTCAACGCGTTCCTAGAGAAAACCAAGTTGAAAGACGATGGCAGCAACTATACGGACTGGGTCCAAAACCTGAGGATCATCCTCATAGCTACCAAGAAATATTATGTCCTACAAGCACCGCTAGGTGATGCACCTGTTCTCCCTGCAGAACAAGACGTTATGAACGCTTGGCAGGCACGTACCGATGACTACTCCCTCGTTCAGTGCGGCATGCTTTACAGCTTAGAGCCGGGGCTCAAAATGGTTTTCCAAGCTCATGCCCGGGTCGAGAGATATGAAGTCTCTGACAAATTCTTCAGCTGTAAGATGGAGGAAAATAGTTCTGTCAGTGAGCACATACTCACTATGTCTGGGTTACATAACCGCTTGACTCAGCTGGGAGTTAATCTCCCGGATGACGCGGTCATTGACAGAATCCTTCAGTCGCTTCCACCGAGCTACAAGAGCTTTGTGATGAACTTCAATATGCAGGGGATGGAAAAGACCATTCCTGAAGTATTTGCTATGCTGAAATCAGCAGAGGTAGAAGTCAAGAAGGAACATCAAATGTTGATGGTCAATAAAACCACCAAGTTCAAGAAGGGCAAGGGTAAAAAGAACTCCAAGAAAGACGGCAAGGAAGTTGCTGCGCCTGGCAAGAAAGCTGCCGGGAAGAAGCCAAAGAATGGACCCAAGCCCGAGACTGAGTGCTTTTATTGCAAGGGAAGTGGTCACTGGAAGCGGAACTGCCCCAAATACTTAGCGGACAAGAAGGCCGGCAAAACAAAAGGTATATGTGATATACATGTAATTGATGTGTACCTAACCAGTACTCGTAGTAGCTCTTGGGTATTTGATACCGGTGCAGTTGCTCACATTTGTAACTCAAAGCAAGAGCTGCGGAATAAGCGGAGACTGGCGAAGGACAAGGTGACGATGCACGTCGGGAATGGTTCCAAGGTCGATGTGATCGCCGTCGGCACGCTGCCTCTACATTTACCTACGGGATTAGTTTTAAACCTCAATAATTGTTATTTAGTGCCATCTTTGAGCATGAACATTGTATCGGGATCTCGTTTAATTCGAGATGGCTACTCATTTAAATCCGAGAATAATGGTTGTTCCATTTATATGAGAGATATGTTTTATGGTCATGCTCCTATGGTGAATGGTTTATTCTTAATGAATCTCGAGCGTAATGCTACACATATTCATAGTGTGAGTACCAAAAGATGTAAGGTTGATAATGATAGTCCCACGTACTTGTGGCACTGCCGCCTTGGTCACATAGGTGTCAAACGCATGAAGAAGCTCCATGCTGATGGACTTTTAGAGTCTCTTGATTACGAATCATTTGACACGTGCGAACCATGCCTCATGGGTAAAATGACCAAGACTCCGTTCTCAGGAACAATGGAGCGAGCAACCAACTTATTGGAAATCATACATACTGATGTGTGCGGTCCAATGAGTGTTGAGGCTCGCGGTGGCTATCGTTATGTTCTCACCCTCACTGATGACTTAAGTAGATATGGGTATGTCTACTTAATGAAACACAAGTCTGAAACCTTTGAAAAATTCAAGGAGTTTCAGAGTGAGGTTGAGAATCAACGTGACAGGAAAATCAAGTTCCTGCGATCAGATCGTGGAGGAGAATACTTGAGTCACGAGTTTGGCACACACTTAAGAAAATGTGGAATAGTTTCACAACTCACGCCGCCTGGAACACCTCAGCGTAATGGTGTGTCCGAATGTCGTAATCGCACTCTATTAGATATGGTGCGATCTATGATGTCTCTTGCCGATTTACCATTATCTTTTTGGGGGTATGCTTTAGAGACTGCCGCATTCACTTTAAATAGGGCTCCGTCGAAATCCGTTGAGACGACACCGTTTGAATTATGGTTTGGTAAGAAACCTAAGTTGTCGTTTCTAAAAGTTTGGGGATGCGATGCTTATGTCAAGAAACTTCAACCTGAAAAGCTCGAACCCAAGTCGGAAAAATGCGTCTTCATAGGATACCCTAAGGAAACTGTTGGGTATACCTTCTACCTCAGATCCGAAGGCAAGATCTTTGTTGCCAAGAATGGATCCTTTCTAGAGAAGGAGTTTCTCTCGAAAGAAGTAAGTGGGAGGAAAGTAGAACTTGATGAAGTATTACCTCTTGAACCGGAAAATGGCGCAACTCAAGAAAATGTTCCTGAGGTGCCTGCACCGACTAGAGAGGAAGTTAATGATAATGATCAAGATACTTCTGATCAAGCTCCTACTGAAATTCGAAGGTCCACAAGGACACGTTCCGCACCAGAGAGGTACGGCAACCCTGTCTTGGAAATCATGTTGTTAGACAACGGTGAACCTTCGAACTATGAAGAAGCGAAGGCGGGCCCGGTTTCCGACAAATGGCTGGAAGCCATGAAATCTGAGATAGGATCCATGTATGAAAACGAAGTATGGACTTTGACTGACTTGCCCGTTGAACGGCGAGCCATAGAAAATAAATGGATCTTTAAGAAGAAGACAGACGCGGATGGTAATGTGACCATCTATAAAGCTCGGCTTGTCGCTAAGGGTTATCGACAAGTTCAAGGGGTTGACTACGATGAGACTTTCTCACCGGTAGCGAAGCTAAAGTCCGTCCGAATCATGTTAGCAATTGCCACATTCTACGATTATGAGATATGGCAAATGGACGTCAAAATGGCATTCCTTAATGGTTTCCTTAAGGAAGAATCGTATATGATGCAGCCGGAAGGTTTTGTCGATCCTAAGAATGCTGACAAGGTGTGCAAGCTCGAACGCTCGATTTATGGGCTGGTGCAAGCATCTCGGAGTTGGAACATTCGCTTTGATGAGATGATCAAAGCGTTTGGGTTTACGCAGACTTATGGAGAAGCCTGCGTTTACAAGAAAGTGAGTGGGAGCTCTGTAGCATTTCTCATATTATATGTAGATGACATACTTTTGATGGGAAATGATATAGAACTCTTGGAAAGCATTAAGGCGTACTTGAATAAGAGTTTTTCAATGAAGGACCTTGGAGAAGCTACTTATATGTTAGGCATCAAAATCTATAGAGATAGATCGAGACGCCTCATAGGTCTTTCACAAAGCACATACCTTGATAAGATATTGAAGAAGTTCAATATGGATCAGTCTAAGAAGGGGTTCTTGCCTGTGCTGCAAGGTGTAAAATTGAGCTCAGCTCAATGTCCGACCATGGCAGAAGATATAGAAGAGATGAGTGTCATCCCCTATGCCTCAGCCATAGGTTCTATTATGTATGCCATGCTGTGTACCAGACCTGATGTAAACCTTGCCGTAAGTTTGGTAGGAAGGTACCAAAGTAATCCCGGCAAGGAACACTGGAGAGCGATCAAGAATATCCTGAAGTACCTGAAAAGGACTAAGGAAATGTTTCTCGTTTATGGAGGTGACGAAGAGCTCGTCGTAAAGGGTTACGTCGACGCTAGCTTCAACACAGATCTGGATGACTCTAAGTCACAGACCGGATACATGTATATTTTGAATGGTGGGGCAGTAAGCTGGTGCATTTGCAAGCAGAGCGTCGTGGCGGGATCTACATGTGAAGCAGAGTACATGGCAGCCTCGGAGGCAGCACATGAAGCAATATGGGTGAAGGAGTTCATCACCGACCTAGGAGTCATACCCAATGCGTCGGGGCCAATCAAACTCTTCTGTGACAACACTGGAGCTATTGCACTTGCCAAGGAGCCCAGGTTTCACAAGAAGACAAGGCACATCAAGCGTCGCTTCAACTCCATTCGTGAAAATGTTCAAGATGGAGACATAGATATTTGTAAAGTGCATACGGACCTGAATGTAGCAGATCCGTTGACTAAACCTCTCCCTAGGGCAAAACATGATCAACACCAGAATTCCATGGGTGTTCGATTCATCACAATGTAACTAGATTATTGACTCTAGTGCAAGTGGGAGACTAATGGAAATATGCCCTAGAGGCAATAATAAAAGCATTATTATTATACTTCCTTGTTCATGATAATTGTCTTTATTCATGCTATAATTGTATTATCCGGAAATCGTAATACATGTGTGAATAACAGACACCAACATGTCCCTAGTAAGCCTCTAGTTGACTAGCTCGGTGATCAACAGATAGTCATGGTTTCCTGACTATGGACATTGGATGTCATTGATAACGGGATCACATCATTAGGAGAATGATGTGATGGACAAGACCCAATCCTAAACATAGCTTAAAGATCGTATAGTTCGTTTGCTAGAGTTTTTCCAATGTCAAAGTATCTTTTCCTGAGACCATGAGATCGTGTAACTCCCGGATACCGTAGGAGTGCTTTGGGTATACCAAACGTCACAACGTAACTGGGTGACTATAAAGGTATACTACGGGTATCTCCGAAAGTGTCTGTTGGGTTGACACGGATCAAGAATGGGATTTGTCACTCCGTATGATGGAGAGGTATCACTGGGCCCACTCAGTAATGCATCATCATAATGAGCTCAAAGTGACCAAGTGTCTGCTCACGGGATCATGCATTACGGTACGAGTAAAGTGACTTGCCGGTAACGAGATTGAACGAGGTATTGGGATACCGACGATCGAATCTCGGGCAAGTAACATATCGATTGACAAAGGGAATTGTATACGGGGTTGCCTGAATCTTCGACATCGTGGTTCATCCGATGATATCATCGAGGAGAATTTGGGAGCCAACATGGGTATCCAGATCCCGCTGTTGGTTATTGACCGGAGAGCGATCTCGGTCATGTCTACATGTCTCCTGAACCCGTAGGGTCTACACACATAAGGTTCGGTGACGCTAGGGTTGTAGGGATATGTATATGCAGTAACCCGAATGTTGTTCGGAGTCCCGATGAGATCCCGGACGTCACGAGGAGTTCCGGAATGGTCCGGAGGTAAAGAATTATATATAGGAAGTGCTGTTTCGGCCATCGGGACAAGTTTCGGGGTCACCGGTATTGTACCGGGACCACCGGAAGGGACCCGGGGGTCCACCTGCCCCGGGGGGGCACATGGGCTGTAAGGGGGTGCGCCTTGGCCTACATGGGCCAAGGGCACCAGCCCCAAGGGGCCCATGCGCCTAGAGTTTCCAAAGGGGAGAGTCCCACAAGTGGAAGGCACCCCTAGGTGCCTTGGGGGGAGGGAAACCTCCCTTGGCCGCCGCCCCCCCTAGGAGATTGGATCTCCTAGGGCCGGCGCCCCCCTGGCAGCCCTATATATAGTGGGGGAATGAGGGCCTTTTGATCCACGCCTTTGGTTGCCTCCTTCTCCCTCTCCAACACCTCCTCCTCCTCCATAGTGCTTGGCGAAGCCCTGACGGAGTACTGCAGCTCCATCACCACCACGCCGTCGTGCTGCTGCTGAAGCCATCTTCCTCAACCTCTCCTTCCCTCTTGCTGGATCAAGAAGAAGGAGACATTACGCAGACCGTACGTGTGTTGAACGCGGAGGTGCCGTCCGTTCGGTGCTAGGATCTCCGGCGATTTGGATCACGTCGTGTTCGACTACCTCATCCCCGTTCTTTGAACGCTTCCGCTCGCGATCTACAAAGGTATGTAGATGCATCCGATCACTCGTTGCTAGATTAACTCATAGATGGATCTTGGTGAAACCGTAGGAAAATTTTTGTTTTCTGCAACGTTCCCCAACACACGCGTTGGTTCAAGTAGAAGCTTCTGTCGTACCCTTTACATGAAGATTCTTCCGCGGAAGAACAACTCATATTCGCCTTGTCACAGGGCGCCGAGCACAACCTGATGACCTATGAGGCGTACGATATCAACGGCTAGACATTCTACACTGAGGACAAGGACATGAAGAGCGATGGTTATCAGAACTCCGGGGTAACGATGGAATCCTACACCGGTAACGACAAGGACAGATACTACGGAAGGATCGAGGAGATCTGGGAGCTGAGCTACGCTGTTGAGAAGGTCCCGATGTTCCGTGTCAGATGGGCCAAGAGCGTCCTAAAAGAAGACCGGTATTTCACCACCATGGTTATACCCGAAGCCAAATCCAAGATCGCGCGCGCAAACGTCACCGCGAAAAATGAGCCATGGGTACTGGCTTCCCAAGTGGACCAATGCTTCTTCATTACCGACCCGTCAAAGCCTAGTCGTGTTGTCGTGAGGAGAGGCAAAAGGAAGATCATCAGAATGGATGGAGTAGCCAATGAGCAAGACTTCGACAAGTACGGCGACCCGAAGATCGAACATGACGACGACGATGAAGTAGCAGCATACACCACAAGAAGAAGCGGGACCACCCTACCTAAAGGATGTCCGTTCCACAGAAGAACTCCATTTGCAAAAAAGAAGGGAAAGAAGATTGTGAACAGATAGCTAGCTAGCTAAGATCGATTGTATTTAAATCGTAGTCTTCATTTCTCGATTGTATTACATGGGCATTTTTTGAACTCATGAATATTTTTAAATTTCATGGGCACTTTTCAAATTCATGAATATTTTTTCAAATTTGATGAATATTTTTAAATCTCGATCGCTATCCCCCTTCATCTCGATCTCGATCCCCCCCACCCCCCGCACCCTCCCCCGCTAGCTCCACCGCCGCCGACGACCCACCGCACCCTCCCCCGCTCCACCGCCGCCGCCGACCCACCGCACCCTCCTCGGCCCGCTCCACCGTCGCCAAGCATCCCCATTTGATGATATTTTTTCATATTCATAAAAAAATTATTACTGTTTTTATAAAAAAATATTAAAAAATAGCAACAAATAATAATAATAATAATAATAAACACTAATGGCGCACCGCTCGTGTAGTGCGCCATTGCTATCTAAAAAAACATTCTAATGGCGCACCGCTCTGGTAGTGCGCCATTGCTATATAAAAAACATTCTAATGGCGCACCGCTCTGGGATGCGCCATTGCTATATAGAAAAAATATTCTAATGGCGCACCGCTCGGGGTGCGCCATTAGTAATCTTCCCCCTAGCTCTACCTAGCCCGACCCCTTCGTCTCTCCCTCTCGCCAGATCTATTCCCCCCCCCCACGCGCTGCCCTGCCCCACGTCACCGCCGCCCCTACGTGCGCCGCCGCCCCCGCGCCCCCCAGCACTACAGTTCCGCCATAGCCGATGCCTCCGCGACCTCGCCGTCGCCGACAGCCTCCCCGCGTCGGCCCCTGCCCTGCGCCGCCTCTACCTCAGTCCGGGCACGGGGTGCAGGACGACGACCGTGGCCGCCGGCCTCCCCACGACCAACCGAGGCGCCCAGGAGGCCTCCCCGACGACCAATCGAGCCATCCCTTCGACGCTGCCGCCGCCAACCCCAACCCTGACCCCAACCCCTCCGGCGACCGGCCGCGCCCGCCCAGGTACCTCTCCTCCTTCCTCCTTCCTCCCTCTCCACCCTTCCTCCCCATTCCATCCCTCCCTCCCCTCGATCGTGTCTGTTATCTTCTGATGATATTTGACAGCTTATGGATAGAAATGCATATTTTAGTGTTTATAGCTATTAACACTTGGAAGTTATTGCACTGCTAGCTAAATTCTGGTTAGTAAGTCTATATCCGCCTCCTGTTGAAATTTGGTGATGTGTGTGGCTGTCTAAGTACCTACACAAAATTCCCCATGGAGAAAATGATATAGCTCCTCCTACAACATGTATAGATCAATCAGTTCAGTTCTAGTGCTGCTGGACTTTTGCACCATACAAAAATGTACTACTAGTTGAAAATCTTTACTTGAGAGAGCTTCATAAGTAGAAGGTTCCAAAGAATAAAAACCAGTACTAGCACACTAGCACAGTAGTACTGCCACCTCCTAGTAAACAGCAGGGTCTCTGATCAGCAATGTAGTTAATTAGTCAGGGCCTGAAAGCTTGCAAATGCATGTACACACAGGTAGGGAATGTAAGATGAAGCATGTACTTTACCAACTAATCTAATGGGCTGGCACAAAGTGAAAACCAAAACAATAGTTAATCAAGCAGAGGTAGATTAGATTAGATGGCAAAAAGCACAAATGTCCCTGCCTATCCATTTTTTTCTCAAGTTGAGCTGGTATGTTTCAGATGTTCAATGATGCTGTAGGAAAAAATTGGATGAAGAAAGATGTGTGTGGCTGCCTGAGAGAAGTATTTGCACAAACAAATTATAATTAATGTGTTTATGAAATTTTGGGTTTTCAAATTGGAACCAAAAACCAACCCATACCTTTAGACTCTTTTGGAATTTCCCGAACATTTTTTTGTTTGTTCCCTTTCACTGTTTGGGGACTTTTGACTTCAGAATGAACCTTACTAAGATTCAATTAAGACTAATTAACTGCATTTGATGTCACTATATTCTATGAATAACTTCAGTTATGATCTGTACTGGAAAACTTCAGTTAACACTCATTTTTCAGTTAACTCCTTACAGTTCAGATCATATTTTGATTGTCAATAATAGTGGCCTTTTAAGGCTTTCTTAGAGGCAATACTAGTGGATTTTACGCTTTTTTACATGCAATAATAGTGGAATTTTAGGCTTTTTTGGAGGAGTGTGTTTCATGCCGGCCTACAGTGATGAATTAGTCAGAGGATTGTGCCTTAGGATTGTGCCAAAGCTACCCATTGTATCTATTTGCTTGTCCTTCAAATAGGGGCAAGACTGTTACAGAAAAATTACTTGCAAGCATATTGTGATTTACTTGCAAGCATATTGTGCCTTAGTTACAGAAAAATTACTTGCAAGCATATTGTAACTATTTTCACTCTGTCCTGAAGGTTTTTGACTACAGAATCTGTGGTGACCCACACTCTGTTGGTTCACACTCATTGAGTTCGCTCGTGAAGGACCGCTGCTGCTTGAGGCCCTTGGTGGGCCCTTCGTGTCGTGATGATTTTGCAGGTACCCCGAGAGGCCCTTGAGTTTGCCGGAATGTCGATTAACTTCCGTTCCGGCAAATTCAGGTACTCCATATGTCCTATTTTCAGCAAAGGTCAATTTTCCGTGAATTTTAGCATGACTTTGCTAAAAATCGGACATATGAGGTACTTGCTACTAATGCATGGGCCGGGGTATCTTAGTACTTAATTAAGTAGGATCAACTGCCCCTTTATTCTTGCTGTATTAAACCATAGGTGGCAATAGAGCCAAGTGATTAGTGCCAAGTGATTAGGCCCAACCTAGGGTGCCTCGGCATCGATAAACCCTAAATGATGAAAACTTAACTTGGCTGCCCCGGATGCCTCGGTGTCGATGAGAACCTAAATGATGTACGCTTAGGCTTTTAGGGTGCCTCGGCGTCAACAAACCCTAAATGATGAAAGCTTAGGCTTTTAGGGTGCCTCGATGTCGACAAACCCTAAATGATGAGACCATGATCTTGTTCCTTGACAATAACCAACTTTTTGACCAAACTTTTTTCCTATTTAGAGCGAAACATGGCCCACAACGATGAGGCCGGTGGTTCGGGCGGCAAGCAATTCTGGGAGCTGTCCCAGGAGATGGAGGAACAACCTCACCGCTATGAGGACGCCACAGAAGACACCGATCCTGATTACACAACCCCTAGTGGCATCAGGGATGACACCACAGATGGTGCCGCCGAGGATGCCACCACTGATGATGGCGACGCACACACAGATGGCATCCAACCGAAGAAGCAAAGGAAGGACCAGCGCCCGAATGCGCTCCGCACCGTCAAGGAGGAATTCACTCAAGTGGACTCCAACGGGAATCCAACGGAGCCCAAACATATAGTCAAGGGGTACTTGGTTCAGCTCGGGTGCATTCTCCGGAGCACCGTCTCGATCAACACCGAGAACCTTAGGCATAAGGACTGAGGGAATTTGAGCAACCTCCTCTTCACGAAGCTGCACGAACGATACAAGTTCCCTGCCGAATTTGAAAACACACGCCTCTCAGGGAATAAAGTGAACAGTGCCTCCCTCACGAAGATGAGCACGGCCCTGTCTACTTGGAAAAGTGCGGTGAAGAGAATGATTGATAAAGGTGATAGTTATGAGAAGATCAAGGCGAAATATCCTTTGATGAGCGAAGATGAGTATAAGGAGTTCAAGATCAAGTGTGAGAGCAGTGCAACCTCCGAATCAAGTCAGTGGGGGAAAGAAATGCGGGAGTTGAACTTAGGGGAACACAAACTCGGTCCCGGCGGTTACAGAGTGGTGGAGCCTATATGGGACAAGGAGGATGCGGAGCGTGCTGAGCAAGGCCTACCGCCCCGCTTCGAGAAATACAGCGGTGACAAGCAGACCAGGAACTATGTCAGGGCCCGGTACAAGGAGGACCCGATAACAAAGGATCTTACCACGGATCCGAAGACCAGGGTGCTTGAGCTTCTTCTGGTAAGGAATACACCCCCGCATAATTAGCTCCATATGGTTGCACTCTAATTAATCCCCAATATTTCTAAATGGTTCACGTTCCTTTCGCAGGACACTGAAAGCAGTAGCGCCGGGTCGTCTAAGAGCTCCCCTTTCGACACCCCTTTAAATAGGGCATTGAATGTAATGAAAAACAAGGATAAGCTCACTAAGCCGACGTCAGCTGGTCGTGTGGCCGGCAAAGGCTTGTCCACAAAATGGGGGTCATACTATACCGCTGGTGTGCGGAAGGAGAAAAATACCAGCTCGGAAAGCCAGACGCGCGAGGTTGAAGAACTCAAGGCACAAGTGGCGTGGATTCCGGAGCTTGTCCAAGAGCAAGTGCAACAACAACTTGGAACGACGCTCAACGCCATGGTGCCTACGTTGATTCATGGGCTGACGACGTGGATTGCGGGCGGCTAACAGGGGCCTCCCCCGGTTCCCAGCTTCACGCCCAGCAACTCGCACAGCGCGCAGGCGGCTCCATTGGTGTCTCCGGCGACGCCATTGGTGTCTCCGGCGGCGGCGCCATTGGTGTCTCCGGCGGAGGCGGTATTCGTGTCTCCGGCGCCAGCACGGGCATTGGAGCTTAATGCACCCGGGTGTACGCCGGCCGAAACTTCGCCAGCAAGCGCCCCCTCCGTCAGTTGCACGCCCGCCGTTGGCGGTGCCTCGACATTAGCCGAGCTCAACGGCATCATGGTAACTAAGCCTCTCGGCCGATGACTTCATCTCCTTGCCTTTGACTGGGCATCCCTGACGCCCTGTACATGTTTTCGCAGGGCACCGCCGACGTTCCTTGCACTCTTCTGCACCTCGTGGGCGCCGAGTTGGTCGATGTCGCCAAGGGCAGAATCGTTCAACCGGGCAACCCCATGTTCCATAGTAATCCGATGCCACCCACAATGTATAGGGTTGAAGTGGTTCGGGTGCTGCCAGGCTGCCACGAGCTGTTACCTCTGATTCGACCCGCTAGGGCCGACGAAGAAGATGAGATGACCCTCAGCACCTGCGTAAACTGACCCCTGCTTTGGCCGAAGAGCCAGATTCGTTTGGGGGCGGGGGACACCACCCCACAGACAAGACCGCCAGTCGTGCCGGCGCCAAGCCATGGCAAGAACGCCGCAACGCTACCGGACCTGCCGGACATCCCTATAGCACAGGATCCGGACAGCCCTATGGCACAGGATCCGGACGGCGACGACAACGACGACGGTACATTTACCAAAGTTGATAAGTACTTTGCCGAACATGGGTACGCTGACGAGTTCTGCGGGCCTCTTTCTCAAGAACCAAACCAAGACGACCGCGATCTAGCTGGTACGGCGGAGAAATCTAATTGCAACAGGCGTCGTCTGGCGTTCAGTTCTCAGGACACGCCTCCAGCTCCCGCCTTCACCGAGCCTCAGATAGCTGAGGTGCGAAATATTATCAGCCCCAACACGCTCAAGAAGGTGGTCTGTGAGCAGAACTCGGTCCCATTACAGGAGGTCAAGAAAAAGGGACAGAAACGAAAGACTAACAAGGGCGCCGGTGTGAGCCAGCCGGCACCGAGTTCGATCCGTGCTCAGGACGGGACACCTTCACCTAAGGATATCTCGAGGAGGGTGCATGTGGCGGGTAGGGCGATGCTACCGCCAAATATGTTGAATGCTGCAACCGGTGCTATGTGGAGACTGCACGATAGTGTTCTTTCTTTGGAGAAGCGGCGTCTCATAGAGAAGGATGTGGCATACCCGGTTTTCATGGCCAAGGTGCCAGAGGGAAAGGGCTTTGTGGATGGCGACATCGGGGGTACGATCCTCCCGCTGTTTGATGACATCTTTGCTATGTTTAACCTTCATCCGCTGCACTACACCTTCGTTCGGCTGTTTTCGCTGAGTATGGAGATGCGGATCATTAGAGACAAGACCCCGGACATCGTGATAGTCGACCCCTTCTACATGCGTGCCAAGCACTTGAGCAGCGCTGGGGACCGCCAAGTTGCGAGTTCACACCTCGAAGGCGTCATTCTGGCAAACCCAGATAAGGATAACTTCCTTGTGGCTTACTTTCCCGAGTAAGTCATCCCTTAACCGCCCCGTAACATATGATTTCTTAGATTTCGATCGTTCTTTTTTTCTAACATTCCGTGTTCTGTGCAGTGACACACATTGCACACTCATCCTCTTAAGCCCGAAATATTCCATGGCCACGTATTTAGACCCGAACCGTAACTCCAAGATAGACTACACAAATGTCAAGAAAGTTCTTAATGATGTTCTCCCCGCCTACGCCAAATCTGGAGGCACCTTCACCAGGGCAGTTCGTAAGTACGGCAAGCACATGTTCTCACACAATACGAAGTTCTGCTACGTCAAGCAGCCGCCTGGCGGTCAGAAGGATGCCTACTACGCCCTCCATCACATGCGGGCGATCGTAAGGGACCATCATGAACTTCTGCTACCAGATAATCTCAAAGATTGGGCCGCGAGCTTGTCGGCAGTCCAGGACGCGGACCTCAGACAAGAATTCTTTCGCATCCAGTCGGATTTTGTGGACATCAACCATCAAGATGTCCTTCATACCTCGGGGCAGTTCTTCCTCAGATATCAACCGTCCAACAGTAAGATAGATGAAATGCTACAAATGCAGGGTGACAACGACCGCGATTTCATGACCATCACGACAGACGACGGCTTCATCCACGTTCCTGTCCGATGAGTCGAGTCAAAAGTAGTGATGTGTAGTTCTGAAACATTGATTGGCTCATGTTGTAATTATACTTTAATGAATTCGTATGTCTCTTTGGTTTGGACAGTCGTTCAACTTAGATGTAATCAATGCTATTTATTAGTAGGACCATGAATCGTGCTATTAATGTCTTGCTTTTCTCTTTCGATCCTTTTGTTGCATACTTACATATTGCTTATGTATTGTCTATTGTTTGGCTTGTGCATAGAGATGCCGTCGTATGTCGTGTACAAGGGTAAGGTTCCCGGAGTCTACGACGACTGGGAGGAGTGTCGGAGACAGGTTCACCGTTTCAGCGGTAACAGTTACAAAGGGTACACCACTAGGGCGGAGGCCAAATGTAGATACGCCCGCTATCTAGAGGAAGAGAGGAGGGAGCGTTGGAGGAACTGGATGAAGACCAGTTTGATCGCGATGATGCTCATCGTGATGACCACAGCTCTCTTCTATGTGATGGTAGTTTAGATGATCGATATCGACTTTTAATGTGAAGGCAAACTCGATACTCGTGGTCTTGAGACTTGTAATGTTTTATCTTTGTTCGGTCTTTTGAATTCGGAGACTAATATGATGAATTGTATTCAGAGACTAATCTTCTATTGTATTCGATGAATCTGATGTTGTTGTGTGCTGTTGTCTATATTCTGTCCAATAATATATTTTGTAACCTGTGAAAAAATCAGAAAAGCAAAAAAAAACTCTAATATTCATACTAATGGCGCACCACACAAGACACTAATGACGCACTGTGATCATCACACTAATGGCGCATTAACTGGTGGTGCGCCATTAGAATGCCAAAGCACATGGGTACATATGGCCCCCTGGGAGGCATTCTAATGGCGCACTGCAGGCTATACTAATGGCGCACTACGTGGTGCGCCATTAGAACACCAGATACTAATGGCGCACCCGTGGTGCGCCATTAGAATTTAATTCTAATGGCGTGATGCCAGTGGCGCACCGGTAGTGCGCCATTAGAAGGCAAATTCGGTGCGCCACTAGCATGCCTTTTCCTAGTAGTAATGCATAAAAGAATTCAGAGAAGATTCAAATATTATTCATAGATAGACTTGATCATAAACCCACAATTCATCGGTCTCAACAAACACACCGCAAAAAGAAGATTACATCGAATAGATCTCCACAAGAGAGGGGAGAACTTTGTATTGAGATTCAAAGAGAGAGAAGAAGCCATCTAGCTACTAACTATGGACCCGAAGGTCTGAGGTAAACTACTCACACTTCATCGGAGGGGCTAGGATGATGTAGAAGCCCTCCGTGATGACGGCCCTCTTCCGGCGGAGCTCCGAAACAGGCCCCAAGATGGGATCTCGTGGATATAGAAAGTTGCGGCGGTGGAATTAGGTTTTTGGCTCATGTTCTGATCGTTTGGGGGTACGTGTGTATATATAGGAGGAAGGAGTACGTCGGTGGAGCACCGAGGGGCCCACGAGGCAGGGTGCGCCCTAGGGGGGGGCGCCCCCCGCCCTCGTGACCACCTCTTTGATCCCTTGCAGTAGGGTCCAAGTCTCCTGGATCATGTTCAGTGAGAAAATCACGTTCCCGAAGATTTTATTCCATTTGGACTCCATATGATATTCCATTTATCCGAATAATTGAAATAGGCAAAAAAACAGCAATTCTGGGCTGGGCCTCCGGTTAATAGGTTAGTCCCAAAAATAATATAAAAGTGGAAAATGAAGCCCAATATAGTCCAAAACAGTAGATAATATAGCATGGAGCATTCAAAAATTATAGATATGTTGGAGACGTATCAGGCATCCCAAGCTTAATTCCTGCTCGTCCTCGAGTAGGTAAATGATAAAAAGAGAATTTTTGATGCGGAGTGCTACTTGGCATAATTTCAATGCAAATCTTCTTAATTGTGGTATGAATATTCAGATTAGAAAGATTCAATATAAAAGTTTATATTGACATAGAAAATAATAATACTTCAAGCATACTAACAAAGAAATTATGTCTTCTCAAAATAACATGGCCAAAGAAAGTTATCCCTACAAAATCATATAGTCTGGCTATGCTCCATCTTCCCCACACAAAGTATTTAAATCATGCACAACCCCGATGACAAGCCAAGAAATTGTTTCATACTCTAACTTTTTCAAAACTTTTTCAATCTTCACGCAATACATGAGCGTGAGCCATGGATATAGCACTATAGGTGGAATAGAATGGTGGTTGTGGAGAAGACAAAAAGGAGAAGATAGTCTCACATTGACTAGGCGTATCAACGGGCTATGGAGATGCCCATCAATAGATATCAATGTGAGTGAGTAGGGATTGCCATGCAACGGTTGCACTAGAGCTATAAATGTATGAAAGCTCATCAAAAGAAACTAGTGGGTGTGCATCCAACTTGCTTTCTCACGAAGACCTAGAGCAATTTCAGGAAGCCCATCATTGGAATATACAAGGCAAGTTCTATAACATAAAATTCCCACTAGTATATGAAAGTGAAAACATATGAGACTCTATATGAAGATCATGGTGCTACTTTGAAGCACAATATATGAGACTTGCTATATCATGGTGCTACTTTGAAGCACAAGTGTGGAAAAAAGGATAGTAGCATTGCCCATTTTTTATTTATTTTCTTTGGGCCTTTGTTTTGGCCTTGATTTTTTTGGGACAATGCTCTATTGAATGATGATCATCACACTTCTATTTATTTACAACTCAATGATTACAACTCGATACTAAAACAAAGTATGACTCTATATGAATGCCTCCGGCGGTGTACTGGGATATGCAATGAATCACGAGTGACATGTATAAAAGAATTATGAACGGTGGCTTTGCCACAAATACTATGTCAACTACATGATCATGCTAAGCAATATGACAATGATGGATGTGTCATGATGAACTAGATGGTGGAAAGTTGCATGGCAATATATCTTGGAATGGCTATGGAAATGCCATAATAGGTAGGTATGGTGGCTGTTTTGAGGAAGGTATATGGTAGGTGTATGATACGGGCGAAAGTTGCGCGGTATTAGAGAGGCTAGCAAGGGTGGAAGGGTGGGAGTGCATATAATCCATGGACTCAACCTTAGTCATAAAGAACTCATATACTTATTGCAAAAATTTAGAAGTTATCAAAGCAAAGTATTACGCGCATGCTCCTAGGGGGATAGATTGGTAGGAAAAGACCATCGCTCATCCCCGACCGCCACTCATAAGGAAGACAATCAATAAATAAATCATGCTCCTCCTTCATCACATAACGGTTCACCATACGTGCATGCTACGGGAATCACAAATTTCAACACAAGTATTCTTTAAATTCACAGCTACTCAACTAGCATGACTTTAATATTATCACCTCCATATCTCAAAACAATTATCATGCTTCAATATTTTCTTAGTATTCAACAAACTCGAAAGAAAGTTTCACAAATCTCGAATACCAAGCATATTATTATTAGGCAAATTACCATGCTATTAAGAGACTCTCAAATTAATTTAAGTGAAGCATGAGAGATCAATAGTTTCTTTAAAACGAATCCACCACTGTGCTCTAAAGGATCTAAGTGAAGCACATAGAGCAAAATTATCTAGCTCAAAAGATATAAGTGAAGCACATAGAGCAAAATTATCTAGCTCAAAAGATATATGTGAAGCACATAGAGCAAAACTACTTAGCTCAAAAGATATAAGTGAAGCACATAGAGTATTCTATCAAATTTTAATTCATGTATGGCTCTCTCAAAAGGTGTGTACAGAAAGGATGATTGTGGCATACTAACAAACAAAGACACAAATAATACAAGACGCTCCAAGCAAAACACATATCATGTTGGTGAATAAAAATATAGCTCCAAGTAAATTACCGATGGAAGTGGACGAAAGAGGGGATGCCTTCCGGGGCATCCCCAAGCTTTGACTTTTTGGTGTACTTGGATTATCTTGGGGGTGCCATGAGAATCCCCAAGATTAATCTCTTTCCACTCCTTGTTCCATGATCCATCAAAAGAATTCACCCAAAACTTGAAAACTTCACAACACAAAACTCAAAATAGAAAACTCGTGAGCTCCGTTAGAGAAAGAAAACAAAAGACCACTTCAAGGTACTATAATGAACTCATTCTTTATTTATATTGGTGTTAAACCTACTGTATTACAACTTCTCTATGGATTATAAACTATTTTACTAGCCATAGATTCATCAAAATAAGCAAACAACACACGAAAAACAGAATCTGTCAAAAACAGAACAGTCTGTAGTAATCTGTAGCTAGCGCAAGATCTGGAACCCCAAAAATTATAAAATAAATTGCTGGACGTGAGAAATTTACCTATTAATCATCTGAAAAAATAATTAACTAAATAGCACTCTTTAAATAAAAATTACAGCAGTTCTCGTGAGCGCTAAAGTTTCTGTTTTTTACAGCAAGTTCAACAAGACTTTCCCCAAGTCTTCCCAACGGTTCTACTTGGCACAAACACTAATTAAACACAAAAACACAACCAAAAAAGAGGCTAAATAATTTATTTATTACTAAACAGGAGAAAAAAGCAAGGAATAAAAATAAAATTGGGTTGCCTCCCAACAAGCGCTATCGTTTAACGCCCCTAGCTAGGCATAACAAGCAAGGATAGATCTAGGTATTGCCATCTTTGGTAGGCAATCCATAAGTGGCTCTCATGATAGTTTCATATGGTAATTTTATTTTCTTTCTTGGAAAGTGTTCCATGCCCTTTTTTAGTGGAAATTGAAATCTAATATTCCCTTCCTTTATATCAATAATCGCACCAACCGTTCTAAGGAAAGGTCTACCAGGAATAATAGGGCAAGAAGGATTGCAATCTATATCAAGAACAATGAAATCTATGGGAACATAATTCCTATTTGCAACAATAAGAACATCATTAATTCTTCCCATAGGTTTCTTAATAGTGGAATCCACAAGATGCAAGTTTAGAGAGCAATCATCAAAATTACGGAAATCTAGTAAATCACACAAAGTCTTGGGAATAGTAGAGACACTAGCACCCAAATCACACAAAGCATAAAACTCATGATATTTAATTTTAATTTTAGTAGTTGGTTCCCACTCATCATAGAGTTTTCTAGGGATAGAAACTTTCAACTCAAGTTTTTCTTCATAAGATTGCATCAAGGCATCAACAATATGTTCGGTGAAGGCTTTATTTCGACTATAAGCATGTGGAGAATTTAGCACAGATTGCAACAAGGAAATACAATCAATCAAAGATCAATTTTCATAATTAAATTCCTTGAAATCCAATATAGTGGGTTTAGCAACATCTAAATTTTTATTTCTTTCAATCCCACTTTCATCAATTTCATCATCAAGATCTAAACACTCCGAATTTTTAGAACGCCTTCTAGGTAAAGGAAGATCATATTCATTTTCATCAAGATTCATATTGCAAAATAAAGATTTAATTGGAGACACATCAATAACTTTTAGATCTTCATCTTGATTTTCATAGGAATAGGAAGAACACGCTTTAATAAAGGCATCTTTGGAAGCACGCATCCTAGCGGTTCTTTCCTTACACTCATCAATTGAAATTCTCATGGATTTTAGAGACTCATTAATATCATGCTTAGGTGGAATAGATCTAAGTTTCAAAGCATCAACATCAAGAGCAATTCTATCAACGTTCCTAGCCAAATCATCAATCTTAAGCAATTTTTCTTCAATCATAGCATTAAAATTATTTTGCGAAGAAATAAATTCTTTAATATTAGATTCCAAATCAGAGGGCATCTTATTATAATTTCCATAAGAGTTGTTGTAGGAATTCCCATAATTATTAGAAGGATTACTAGGATATGGCCTAGGATTAAAATTCCCTCTATAAGCGTTGTTACCAAAATTATTCCTACCAACAAAATTCACATCCATAGATTCATTATTATTCTCAATCAAAGTAGACAAAGGCATATCATTAGGATCAGAAGAAACACTCTTAGTAGCAAATAATTTCGTAAGTTCATCCATCTTTCCACTCAACACATTAATTTCTTCTATCGCATGCACTTTTTTGTTAGAAGTTCTTTCAGTATGCCATTGAGAATAATTAACCATAATATTATCTAGGAGTTTAGTAGCATCTCCTAAAGTGATTTCCATAAAGGTGCCTCCCGCGGCCGAATCTAAAAGATTTCTAGAAGCAAAATTCAATCCGGCATAAAATTTTTGTATAATCATCCACAAATTCAAACCATGAGTAGGGCAATTACGTGTCATTAATTTCATTCTCTCCCAAGCTTGTGCAACATGTTCATGATCAAGTTGTTTAATGTTCATTATATCGTTTCTAAGAGAGATGATCTTAGCGGGAGGAAAATACTTAGAGATAAAAGCATATTTGCATTTGTTCCATGAATCAATACTATTCTTAGGCAAACACAAAAACCAAGCTTTAGCACGATCTCTAAGCAAAAAAGGAAATAGCTTCAATTTAACGACATCATTATTGACATCTTTTTTATTTTGCATATCACATAAATCAACGAAGCTATTCAGATGAGTAGCGGCATCTTCACTAGGAAGGCCTGCGAATTGATTGTTCAAAACATGATTCAACAAAGCAGTATTAATTTCACAAGATTCAGCATCGGTAAGAGGAGCAATCGGAGTGCTAAGGAAATCATTATTATTGGTATTGGTGAAGTCACACAATTTGGTAGTATCTTGAGCCATCGCGACAAACAAGCAATCTAACACACGGGCAAACAAAAAGCAAGCGGACAAAAGAGGCAAACAGAGAGGGAGGATAGAGAGAGAGGGCGAATAAAACGGCAAGGGTGAATTGGGGGGAGAGGAAAACAAGAGGCAAATGGCAAATAATGTAATGCGAGAGATAGGGATTGTGATGGGTACTTGGTATATTGACTTTTTGCGTAGACTCCCCGGCAACGGCGCCAGAAATCCTTCTTGCTACGTCCTGAGCTTGTGTTGGTTTTCCCCGAAAAGGAAGGGATGATGCAGCAGAGTAGCGTAAGTATTTCCCTCAGTTTTTGAGAACCAAGGTATCAATCCAGTAGGAGCCCACGCTCAAGTCCCTCGTATCTGCACAAAGCGATAGCTACTCGTAACCAACGCGATTAGGGGTTGTCAACCCTTCGCGGTCACTTACGAGAGTGAGATCTGATAGATAGAATATTTTTAGTATTTTTGATATAAAGATGCAAAGTAAAAAGTAAAGGCAAAGTAAATAGCAAAACAATATAAAAGTGATGGAGATTGATATGATGAGAATAGACCCGGGGGCCATAGGTTTCACTTGTGGCTTCTCTCAAGAGCATAAGTATTCTACGGTGGGTGAACAAATTACTGTTGAGCAATTGATAGAATTGTGCATAATTATGAGAATATCTAGGCATGATCATGTATATAGGCATCACGTCTGTGACAAGTAGATCGAAATGATTCTGCATCTACTACTATTACTCCACTCATCGACCGCTGTCCAGCATGCATCTAGAGTATTAAGTTAAAAATAGAGTAACGCCTCAGGCAAGATGACATGATGTAGAGAGATAAATTCATGCAATATGAAATAAACCCCATCTTGTTATCCTCGATGGCAACGATACAATACGTGCATTGCTGCCCCTTCTGTCACTCGGTAAGGACACCGCAAGATCGAACCCAAAGCTAAGCACTTCTCCCATGGCAAGAACTACCAATCTAGTTGCCCAAACCAAATGGATAATTCGAAGAGACTTGCAAAGATAACCAATCATGCATTAAAGAATTCAGAGAAGATTCAAATATTATTCATAGATAGACTTGATCATAAACCCACAATTCATCGGTCTCAACAAACACACCGCAAAAAGAAGATTACATCGAATAGATCTCCAGAAGAGAGGGGGAGAACTTTGTATTGAGATTCAAAGAGAGAGAAGAAGCCATCTAGCTACTAACTATGGACCCGAAGGTCTGAGGTAAACTACTCACACTTCATCGGAGGGGCTAGGATGATGTAGAAGCCCTCCGTGATGACGGCCCTCTTCCGGCGGAGCTCCGGAACAGGCCCCAAGATGGGATCTCGTGGATACAGAAAGTTGCGACGGTGGAATTAGGTTTTTGGCTCCTGTTCTGATCGTTTGGGGGTACGTGTGTATATATAGGAGGAAGGAGTACGTCGGTGGAGCACCGAGGGGCCCACGAAGCAGGGGGGCGCGCCCTAGGGGGGGCGCCCCCCACCCTCGTGACCACCTCTTTGATCCCTTGTAGTAGGGTCCAAGTCTCCTGGATCACGTTCGGTGAGAAAATCACGTTCCCGAAGATTTTATTCCGTTTGGACTCCGTTTGATATTCCGTTTATCCGAAACACTAAAATAGGCAAAAACAGCAATTCTGGGCTGGGCCTCCGGTTAATAGGTTAGTCCCAAAAATAATATAAAAGTGGAAAATAAAGCCCAATATAGTCCAAAACAGTAGATAATATAGCATGGAGCAATCAAAAATTATAGATACATTGGAGACGTATCACGCAGCTGCATGACATTCTTTGGTCTGTCCATGACAGAAAAAACCGTGGTAGAAGCGAGGGGGAGGAAAATTTCAGGGAGTCCCCGGTTACGGTGGGAGTCGGGGGCCGAGCAATGCGCGTTTCTCTCGTACACGTACGCGCGTGTGTGCGAGGTGTTGGCTCTAACTGAACCCGAGCGAGGCGTTGGGCTCTAACTGAACCCGAGCGATTGCACTGCAGGCTAGGCGTTACTGAACCCGAGCGATTGATCGATGGCTGTTAACTGAACCCGATCGAGCGATTCCTTCGCTACTACTACTAACTGAAGCCGATCGATGCTTCCTCTGGGATGAACAGTGAGCGTTGCGGGGGGTTTGGATGAACAGTGAGCGGTGGCGTTGCCTCTGGATGAACAAGACCCCGTGGTGTGGTGGAGGGCTGGATGAACAGTAGATGATGGAGGGGTGCCCATGGAGGGTTGGGTGAACAGGACCCTGTGGTGTGGAGGGCTGGATGAACAGTAGACTTTGGAGGGGTGCCCGTGGAGGGGTGGTTGAACAGTAGCCGGTGGAGTAGCGCGCGGTGGAGGCTGGATGAACAGGAGCCCGTGGAGGCTGGAGGAGGTCGACGGTAGCCCGTGGAGGCTGGAGGAGGTCGACGGTGGAGATGAACAATATCCCGTGGAGTCACGTTTTGCGGTACGCCACACCCCTCCCGATGAACAGGACCCCCATTTCGACCGTAGGAGGTCCGTTTCATCCGTTTTGCGGTACGCCACACCCCTCCCGATCAACAGGACCCCCGTTCGACCGTAGGAGGTCCGTTTCCTTCGTTTTGCGGTACGCCACACCCCTCCCGATCAACAGGACCCCCGTTTCGACCGTAGGAGGTCCGTTTCCTCTGTTTTGCGATACGCAAGACCCCTCCAAATCAACAGGACCTCGTTCCGAACGTAGGAGGTCCATTTCCTCCATTGTGCGGTACGCCAGGCCTCATTTCCATGGCCTGTTCCGTCCAAGCCCTCCCGATGAACACGACCACGCATTCTGTTCCAACCCAGCCGGTTGGCTCCCAGGCGTTCCGTTGCCTCCCCATGAACACGACGACGACGTTGTTTCTCCGTTCTGACCCAGCCATGTACACGAGCCCTGGCCGTACGTATGCGCGAGTAGGCGTTCGAGACCCCGCCCGTATGTACACATACGTGGCCATATTTTCTTTCTTGCACCCTAGCCGCTGTACGTACGTGTACATGCTACGTGCCCGCCTCTACTACGACATGTACGCGCCTCTACTATGACACGTGCGCGCCTCTACATCCACCAGTATATATGTACGTACACGTTCGCGACCAGAATGATAACGCTACGTACGCTTCGACCAGGTGGGTCCGGACTGTCAGGCACTTCCTTGCGTGCGATGATGTAGCTGGTGGGTCCCAGCAGTCAGGGGGGCGAATCATTTTTTGCTCGGACGCACTTCCTTGCGTGCGAAGATGTAGCTGGTGGGTCCCAGCAGTCAGGGGCAAACATTTTTTCGTGAAATATGGTGGCCCGTCTGGTGGGTCCCCGCTGTCAGGTGGAGGAATAATTATTTTGCACGTAATAAGTAGGCACTTCCTTGCTGCGGCCGCGGACCCAGCTGTCAGCCTCTCCACGTACAGTCCATGTCCGATGGAAGCCGTTCCTTGACCATGTTGACCACGCCGCGCCAAGAGCACCAGGGCGGTGGACGACAGCGGGGCCTAGGAAGGGGACGACGCGGAGCCGGGGAAGACGCGGCAGTGGATGCCCATGCGTAGAGGAGTACGAGGGTTCACTGGTTCGCTGCGGTGTGAGGCTGCCGTCGCCGCAGAATAACAGGGGGTGTGGGTGAGTAGAGGGATGGTCTGGCCAGTGGTAGGAGTAGTAGGGGGTTGTGAGGCCTCCGCCGCATCGTAGCCGGCTACGGGAGACAGGAGCACGAGGCACGACCGGCGCTGGTTTGGGCGGCTGGAGCAAGAAGACCAAAGGTTGAAGAAGCACTACGGCCATTGGATGGACATCGTACGGTCACTGGAGCTAGAATCGTTCATATTGACTAAAGTTGACAAAGGCCCCCGTCCCAGTCAACTTAGTAGGCCCACAAGTCAGCCTCCCACCATGGTGGGTCCCAGCTAGCAGGGGGATTATTCATTTTTTTGTGCGTAATAAGGAGGCACTTCTGGTGGGTCCGAGCTGACAGCGGGGTGAACATTTTTTCGCGAAATACGCTGGCCCATCCGGTGGGTCCCAGGAGTCAGGGGGAAACGTTTTTTTTGCAAAATAAGGTGGCCCGTCCGGTGGGTCCCTGCTGTCAGGTGGAGGAATAATTATTTTGCGCGTAATAAGGAGGCACTTC
This sequence comes from Triticum urartu, assembly GCF_003073215.2. Taxonomy (NCBI): domain Eukaryota; kingdom Viridiplantae; phylum Streptophyta; class Magnoliopsida; order Poales; family Poaceae; genus Triticum; species Triticum urartu. The sequence goes on along the minus strand of NC_053023.1, from coordinate 638,407,770 downwards.
TGTCGGGTGGTAGGTGCGACATATGCCAACGGGTGGCTAATCATTGTGGGAGCCAGTAAGACGTCGCCGGTGCCTGGAAGTGGGATGAGGCGAAGACATGCACGCCGGCGAATCTTACCCAGCTTCAGGCCTCTCCGAGGAGATAACACCCCTACTGCTGCTCTGCGGGGTCTCCGCATGATCACTAGATGAACGAGTGGCTACAAGATGCTCCTTGAGCTATTTGGCGAGAAGAAGAAGAAGGGCACGACTAGCTTTCCTCTCCTCTCTATGTGGTGTCTAAAACTAGCTCCGATCAACCCTTTGCATGGGTGCCCCGGGGGGTTTATATAGGCCCACCCCCCGGGGGTACAATGGTAATCCGGCTAGGCGTGGGCCCTAGCCGTCTGTGTCTACGCTCGCCGGCTGCTAGGGCCTGCCGGCTAGTGGGTCCCGCCGGCTGCCGGCTCCTTGGTCGACAGGCAGGCCCCACTGTCAAGGGCCTTGTCGGTGGCTGGTCACTGTTGCCTCAAACCTGGTGACGAGGGCTTCGCCGAGGTAAGCATGGCTACAGTGCCGCCGCCCGGCGGGCGATCGTTGTAGCCACGCCTCGTCTTGTCCCCTTAATGGGGCATCTCCTTCGAGGGACGAAGCAAGCCGGCTATGGGGAGCCGGCCCCGTCTTGGGCCGACTGGGGGAGGCCTGGCCGCCATCGGGTGTCTCTCTGCCTGAAGGGGCCCACCGCCCGTGGGCCGCACTGACAGCCCGTCGTGGGTGGCATCAGGGTCAACATGGCAACAGTGTCGCGCCGAACGGGTCATGGCCACCCCGTACGGCGCACTGTGCCAGGTGTGCTCCGGGATTCGGGGGTGGCAGGCTTTACTGTAGCCACGCCCCGTCACATCGCCGTTATGTGGATGCAGACTTCGAGGGTATTGTGTACAACTGTCGGCCCAGTTGCATTGCTGATGTTGAAAAAAGGCTTGTGTAGTACAGTACAACCTAACATTGTTACTCAACCCACATTCAGCGACGCCAGAAAGGCCCAAACAAGGCTTCTGTACAACTTTTTGAAGTCACTGAGCTCAATTAATAACTTAAGAAAAAATTTAGATTACAGTGGAACCTAATTAAAAGCTGTCACGAGCAAATAAATAATTCAACGGGTCCCACTTGTGCGTCTGCGCATGTGCGTGCGTGTGTGTATGAGAGAGAGAGAGATAGATAGAGAGAGAGACCCAGTGCTCGTAAATACATCTTTCAGCTATATGCATTGCTGATGCTCAGTAAAAACTTATATAGTTGACACAATCATATAGAACATCATAGCACACTGAACTTGCATACAAAAATTTCATGTAGGCGGCACAATCAGGATGGAAGCAGTGGATCGCTACGGGAAGGGCTATGTTGAAACCAACGAAGTCGTACATAACGGTTCATCGTCTTTATCAATGACGGGGAAATATCTTGAATGTTGTGCAAAGAAAACAGACAGACAACACAATAAGTTCTGCTAGCACATTAAGTTGACGTACAGCCCTTTCTAAAAAAGTTCAGGTACAAAATTAGAACAGGTCACAATCAAATGTACTGGCATATCAGTGCTTCACACCCATAGCTCGGATTTAACTAGTACTCCCTTCGTCCGGGAAAAGTTGTCCACAGGGCAGTGTATTTGTTTTTTTTGCAAAAAAACCCACAGAGTTTTAAACACGTCACAAAGAAGTCCATCTCCTTCCTTCCTCCTCCCCCATCGCCCACGCCTTGCAGCCATCGCCGGCTACCCACCTGCGCCGCCGCCTGCCTGGATCTGCGCCGCGACCAACACCAGAACCGTGGCCCAGCCCAAGACCAACAACAGCGCCGCCGCCCGCTTGCACCTGTGCCGTGGCTTACCACCTGCACCGCCCGCCGTGAAGGCGACCTGCACCGGCGCCCTCCTCGAGCTACGCCGCCGGCCCCGTTGAAGGTCGCCGCCCACGTTCGCCCACCTTCGCCGCCCACCCACGCCTCCGATTTTGGCCGCTTTGGCCACCGGTGTCGTGGACAATTCCAGCCACTCCCGTCTCTCATGCTGCTACTGGTGGACGACATCGGCGCCGTGGACCTCTGATGCTGCTTTTGCCTTTTCCCCTGCCTCGCCTCTGTTGCCACTCCCGCCTGTGCTGGTGAGTCTGCCCCACCCTCCTCAGCTACTGCTGCTGTTCAATTTGTTGATGTGAGTCTGAATTTGCTGTTCTCAGTACAGGCGGAGAAAATTCAGTCAGGGGATACAAAGCTAGAGAAATAATCCAGGACAAAGGTTGTACACTGCTGCTAAATGATGAACAGATTATAGTGAAAATTTAGTTTGATGCCATCAAATTCATTGAGTAATACTCTTGGCATTCTTGGAGATCTGCTAGTTTTTGGAAGTTTTTCTTGCTACAGTTAACTGAAAATGTTCAGTGTTCCAATACTGTAGAGAAACTACAGTGCCTGTAATTCAGTTATGACTCCTTTACTGAAAGTGTAGTGTTTGCTAGAACTGAGATGTAAACTAAAGGAGTTTGTGATTTGCAGAAGCTGTAGCATACTCCAACAAGTGATAAATGCACTCAAAAGTTAACTGAGAAAATGCAGAGGCTGCTCACTTGTTACTGAAAGTTTTCTGGAGTGATAAATGCACGCAAAAGAAGTTCAGTTAACTATTATTGTTGCTGTATGAATTCCAACCAAGTCAATTTGTTGTCAATTACTCTGTAATACTCAACCAGGTTTATGCAAAATGAAGGTCAACCATGTTTATTTGGATTTAATTGAATCATTTGAATTTATTTGCTTTATTTGGATTTATACACCATTTGTCCAATTGCAAACATACCTAAAGTTTCCAATTTTCCAATTTCGGTCATTCATTTTACAGAGAGCTAAGCATAGCCATGACTCTTCCCTAAATATTCCCGTAGAATCAATTCAAGCAGCACAAAACTGAAAACTGAAAACTGCCACAACCCCTTAACTAAGAGTTGATAAAAACATGTCCCTAAAATTGGAATTATTTGAATTAGCTGGGTTTATTCTTCTTCATATACAGAAAAAGATGAATATTGTTCGTCTACTAGTTACTTCAAATTTAGAACTGAATAAACACTTGTCATCTTCAGTAAACACTTGTAAATCTAGAGTGGTTTTAAACTTAGAATGCACCAAGTACTAATATCCTTTGCCAGGCTACACACCATCTACTTGGAGTAGACAGCAAGATTCACAAAGACATGCACGCTTCAATAGACTTGTGAATGCTAGCAAATTGATAAGTAAAAACTTGGATGTTCTCAAAAATATAGCACCAGAGGACATTAAGTGAACTCGCTTGTATGCTAAAGGCAAGGAAATGCCACCTTCTTTTCTTCTTCGAGCAGTTGATGAACTGGCCTGTATGCTGCAGCTACACATAGGTTCTGCAGAAAATGCACCAAAAGAGTTACACACAGGTGAAGTAAGTGGAAATCAACATTTAATCTCCACTTCTTTACTTTTGGTAGTGAAATTCAAACTGAATTTTGTAAGCACAGAAAATGCACCAATACTGAACATTTATTCCCACCTCCACCACCATCTTGTCAGTTTCGACAGTGTGTGTATGGAGTAGTTTTGACAGCAGTATAATTGTGCATCATGTAAACATTATGAGAATGATTAAGGGTTCAGCAATCAGATTATAATTATGACTAGAACAGAAGAACAAATATCATGGTTAGTTTTATGTAAAAGAATCAGAAATGGAGTTCTTACTTGAAGTTACTATAGTTACTCACTTGAACTTACTGTAGTAGTGGACAAAATTCAGAAAAGTTACTAAACAGCAGAAGTAGTGGCCAAAATTCAAAGTACTAAAAAGATTCTACACTAAATATACAGTGTTATCCATGTTCTGTATCCAGGAAATTTGAATTATTCAGAGAAGGATAATGCAAACTGAAAAGTGTTACGCAAACTGAAAATTGATCCATGTTCTGTATCTAGGACACTAATTTTTGACATTTGAAGCTACATTTCAATTGTTATGCCTCTGTCAATTATTGAATTATTCAGAATATTTAAATTATTCAGATATCCATGTTCTATATCCAGGATAATGCAAACTGAAAAGTGTTAAAAATACCATGTGTTTTTTGGGGTCAAAATCTACATGTAAAACTGAAAAGTGAAAATAAAAATGGAGAATGTTGTGTCTCCCACTCACGCGCTCAAAAAAAACTACGACACATTTTTTATCTGTTTGCATAGGTCCCACCTATCAGGAAGGATGCGCACGTACACGAACAGGTATGACTCATCAATCTACCCGCATAGCCTTTTCATTTAGTCTACCTAGCCGTCTAATCAATTGCATGCACGCCACTTCTCCCATTTACTTCTCCATCGGGAACCGATTCTCCTCGGCTTCTTCACCTCCCCTTCGTCTTCATTTGCATCCAAACCCCACTGCGTTCACATTGTTTTAACCTCTTTAAATAATCATCTACTACTTCAGTTACACTAGCCATCTAATCCTAATTCTCCAAACCATAGCCCTTTGTTCCAGCGGTTCCAAATGGCGGAAGAGATCGAGATGCAGGTTTTTAGCGTCCAACATGTCCTCGTCAAAGGCTCGATGCGCATAGTTGCCACCGTCACCATCCACCCAAGGGTTGTTTGGCAGTGGATCAACAATGTATCCAACTCCCTCGAAAAGGTAGAGACGAGGGTCATCGGTCTCGACGCAGAGTACATGGAGCGTGCCCCTGGGAAGATCCAGCGCGCCGCCGTCCTTCAGCTGTGCCACGAAGATGATGTTTTGGTGTACCATATCATACACTCGCCCTCCATACCACGTGAGCTTCACGATTTCTTGTCTCAGGAGGACGTATACTTCTATGGGGCAGCCATCGAAGGGGACAAACAGAAGCTGGAGCTGTATAACCTTGATTTGAAAAGCATCGCTGACCTACAAACCAGAATCAAAATTCTCGTAGAAGATTGTGGTAAACAGACACCATCCCTATTCGACGTAGAAAATTCTGTGCTCGGTACAAATCTTCAGAAGGGTGACGAGACGGTGGCATTAAGGTCGTCTGGATGGGAGAATTATCCCTTGACGTACGAGCGGATAAAATATGCTGCCCTCGATGCCCGTGTGAGTTTCGAGATAGCTGCAAGGTCCAAAGAGCTTGTTGCAAAGCCGTCTCCCACAGAGAATAAGAAGAAGAAGAAGAAGAAGAAGAAGAAGAAGAAGAAGAAGAAGAAGAAGAAGAAGAAGAAGAAGAAGAAGAAGAAGAAGAAGAAGAAGAAAGAGGAGGACACTTCGGATGCAATGTCCGGAGAAGCTGATGCCCAGTCCTCTCACAAGGACGATGGCGACACCGACGAGGAGGGGGAAGTAGAAGATCCTCCCCGCAAAGGCAAGAAAAGGGCGGCCTCCGAAGCTTGGAGGCCGAAGCCTCCAAGAGGGACAAAATTACCTCCCCGATGACTCGGAGTCAGACACCGAGGCCATCCCGACACACCATCGCCGGACCAAGCCCCAAGCCGACTCATAAGTAGTCTGAGGTTTTTCCACATACATCCAATCTCTATGGGCGGATAAAATATGCTGCCCTCGATGCCCGTGTGAGTTTCGAGATAGCTGCAAGGTCCAAAGAGCTTGTTGCGAAGCCGTCTCCCATAGAGAATAAGAATAAGAAGAAGAAGAAGAAGAAGAAGAAGAAGAAGAAGAAGAAGAAGAAGAAGAAGAAGAAGAAGAAGAAGAAGAAGAAGAAGAAGAAGAAGAAGAAGAAGAAGGAGAAGAAGGAGAAGAAGAAGGAGAAGAAGAAGGAGAAGAAGGAGAAGAAGAAGGAGAAGAAGGAGAAGAAGAAGGAGAAGAAGAAGAAGGAGAAGAAGAAGAAGGAGAAGAAGAATAAGAAGAAGAAGAAGCAGAAAAGGCTGCACCAGCAGGAGGGCATCATGGATGGATGAACTATTTCCTCTCTTGTAAAAAAATTATTCCCTCTCGGTGTATATTGATATAGATGGACTATTTCGATGGTGTGCATGTCTTTGGAATAGAGTAGTAGCATGGGTCCGCTTGACTATAAGGAACTATTTATCCACATGTATAGCTTTCTCTGCTACTCCTTCCAGTGATCGGTATGCAGTGCATGTGTTCGTAGACATGACAACTTGTGTGCACGACATGTGGGCCACCTAAAATGCGGCGAGCATCAAGTTTCTACCACAGCCACCCGCGATTCCCATGATGCCGCTCGAACCCATGAAACCACACGTCCCCGACCTGCAGCTCACCCCTCTTGGCCCCACTGCCCCTCTGCCTATGGGAGCATTACATGTGGACCAGTCACCTATCGGGTCCACATGCTATTGACTCAAAGGTAGGTGTAGTAAGGCGCTGAAGCTCAGTCCCGACGGCCCTGAGAGGGAAATGTAACTCCTGCGCCAGGGCTTGTGGTGCTCCCGCAGCACGAGCTCGTGCCAAACTCGAGATTTATTTCTTTACTATACATGCACGCAACGATTTAATGGACATTGTAATCTCAACATGTGATGGGGAGCTCTAAATTTGAATTTGAAACTTATAAAACGAAAAGACTCAAAACAAATAAACTGAGAGAGGGGGAGTATATCGTAGGATGTGTCCCATACAAAATAAGTCCCCTGGTTTGTCACCGTGAAGATGCGGTTAGAAAGGAGCACAACGTCTTCCTACTCGTACGGAAACAAATCGGCCGTAGACAACATGGTCCGCCTTTGACCGCCATGTGCAAGGTTCGTGCTATCTTATTCAATCTCACCATGGTTCCATCATACCAATTCATGCGGTGGCCCATTGCATGGCTGATCCCAATTTTGGACAAAGGTTCTACGGGAATGGTGTCACCATTGTAAATGTTGTGCAAATTGATGTTGGTACCCTCATGTACATGTGCAAGCCAATCTCCACTCGCACCGAGCCTAACCTGTGAAACAGTGGGCAGGGGGAGAATTAGGAAATGGACACGAAAGTAGTCTTTATAATGCATTTACTACATGATCAAACTCATCTTACCTGCTCATCGGAGGAAATCCGAGTACCCCTCAACATCGGCATCTCAAGGGGCGTCAACTTGCAACTACGGCCACGCCGCGCTGGAGAGACCCCCAAGGAAACATCCTCGTGTGTTCCATGGAACATCAAGATGCATTTGTATGAGTAGTTTATCTTGTGAGAGAAAAGGATGAACGAGGGAAGGCCTCTAGAGATAGAGATGGACACTACTACTACCAATGTGCTGGCCCGTGCGTTGCAATGGATCCAAAGTAGTAGAATAATACTTATTCACGTGCTTGAAATATAAACACTCTAGTTTTGATATACATGTGTCAGCAGACATGACAGCTTGTCCATGGAAGTTGAACCATGGCGAACATCACGTTTCTTGTTTCTACCACTGCCACACCCACACGTGATTCCCACGACGCCGCTCCAACCCACGGCACGACGTCCCCTGACGTGGACATGGATCCTCTGATGTGGCTATCACTGCCTTGCCCTGCCTTTCCTTCGATGATAGGTGGGACCCACGCTTATGGGTCCCACATGTCAGTGACAGAATGGTAGGATTGTTCGCGTCAGGGATCCTCATCCCCCCGACGTGCCCCTCATCCCTCTCGGCCCCACCGCTCCTCTGCCTTTGTGTGCATGACATGCGGGCTAGCTGAACTGCGGCGACCATCAACTTTCTAACACAGACACACCCGATTGGACGCGATTTGCCTGCTCCGCTGCTGTGCTCCGATCCGTACTCCCGCACCATCGAACTTTCATCCAGCGTCTGTGACACATTTCATCCCAGGCATCAATCCTCAGCTGGAGTACTTATGTACTCCCTCCGGTCATTTTTACTCTGCACATTGGATTTGCCGAAAGTCAAACTTTGCCAAGTTTGACCAAATTTATATTAGAAATTATTAGCATCTATAATATCTAATAAATATAATATGAAAATATATTCCAAGATGAATCTAATGATATTGGTGTTGTTATGTTAATGTCTATAATTTTTTATATAAACTTGGTCAAAGTTGGATGAGATTGACTTCGGACAAACCTAATATGCAGAGTAAAAAGGACCGGAGGGAGTACTACAGGTAGTACCCATCGGTGTGGCCATCTACGCCTCGTAACGCCCCGACGCCCAGCTGTGGCACCCTCGCCACGGCCACGCCACCACCGACCGGTTCATCTCGAACGAGTGAGTCGCGAACCATGCCACCACCATGAGAATGACATGTGGGCCAGCCGCATTTAAGGTCCGCATGTCATTGACTCATAGGCCGGGCACTAAGCCACTGAAAGAGAGGGAAATCTAACTCCCACGGCAGGCCTTGTGGTGCTCCCGCAGTACGAGCTCGTGCCAAAACTGGAATTTGTTTCTTACTACTACCAACTAGTACTAGTAAGGTACACGTGCATTGCACGCACGAGATTCTGGTGGTTTGTGCATTATGCTTCTACATGTGGAGCTTTCTGGATTCTAACATGTGGCAAAATCTGGTGGAATGTAAGGTTAGGCAAGTTTGATTAACTTAGGTGAGTGTTTGGTTCAAGCCACACCTTAGGCAAGCCACACTAAGGCCCCACATGACATACACACAAAAAATATGGCAAGATTCCCTTAGGCTTGCCAACTTGTTTCTCTCGTTTTGAAGAACTAATAACTTTGCCTAAGCTTAGTTGTGGCAAAGTTAGTCATGAATTAAGTTCAACCATGGAGTCTTCTAGATTATACATGTGGCAGAATCTGGTGGATGATATCCAACATCCAGTAGTGCTCGGATTTGCCATCTTTGTACCGTCGGATTGGCTTCATCCAACGACCAACTTCCAAAGTTTCTCACACACTATATAGGGGTATAGATATAGATGTGTCGGTCCGTTGCAATGGATCCAAAGTATATATATCTATTTAGTGGAGTGCACTCTAAACACATTATCTATTTATTTTTCTCTAACCTTTCGTAGCCATGCAACCAAGCCACATAAGATTCATGGGTGCCCCCGCATCATATTATTCATACTACGTTGATTGAAAAAAAGATAAATCAGCCAAAACAAGATCTTCCCGTTTTTTGTTCCTACGATGTTGTGTCGTGCACGTACCTACTAGTTGTATAGTGGTAGTACTAGTAATATAGTATTAGGAGTACAAACTTGGTACTAGTAGGAGTAGTACTAGTACGGAATGCTCCTACTCTATCAACGAGCCCCGTCTGACACCAAATTTCTTGGCTTCCGTGCTACAGCTAGATCTTCCCCTTGTTTCTGTTTTCCAACCCCCCCGGCGGGCGGGGTGTCGGTTTCTCAATGGCGGTCCCACATGAAAGTGAAAATGCTAGGCAACACGCCTTCCCTAAGCTATGTGTCGTGCTGGACGGGCCGTGTTGTACTCTCGATTCCCGGGCATGTGGGGGAGCGACGCGAACGTGGCAGGCCTTTTCCTTTTACCAGCAATGTGCCCGTGCGTTGCGACGGATCCAAAGTAGTAGAATAGTAGTATTTGTTCACAAACTTGAAAGAAATCACTATTGTTTTGATATACTCCTAATATATTACTCCCTCTGTACCTAAATATTTGTCTTTTTTGAGATTTCAAATGGACTATCACATACGGATTATATAGACATATTCTAGTGTTTCTAGAAAGATGCCCGCACGTTGCACGAAGTTGATGGAAAAGGTAAGCACAACTTATAAATTGACGGATGGAGTACTAGTTATAGTGATGCATATAATTAAGCAAAGGGGTCGCACATGTCGGTATTGACTAGAACGAGAATGCAACAACACAATAAGAATTAAGGCCACGATGATGCGATCGCAGTGGTGGTTACAGAAGGCAAGAAGAAAGATGGATCCATGAATGTACGACCTCCTCCTCCTCAACTTAGTGCGTCGGGCCACCGACCGGCGGCTAAGGAGTGGCGGCTTTTGTGGCGAGGTCGAGGTGCTTCTCAGCAAAGGCATCCAAGGCTTCCAGCCGGTTGAGGAAGGCCAACGTCGTAGCGTCCTCACTGGCCTTGTAGATACCTATGTACATGATTTCCTCGTACATGTGGATGTGTAGGTCAATGAATTCTTGTAGGGCGAGGCACCCCGCGGCGAGCGCGACCTCCAGGTGGATATTCTTCGTGGCATGGGCGAGCAGTCATAGGGCCACCAGTGCTTGAAAGAGGTTTCGGCCATGGAGGCCAATTAGGGTGGCAGGCAATGAGGAGCCTGGGCGCGCGGTCTGGAGGAGTACGGCGTTGTCGTCCGCGAGCTTCTTGAGGACGGTGAACTTGTTGCTGGTGGCAACGATCATCTGGTCCAACTGAGAGTCGTAGTTGGCGTCGAAGGCGGCCATCCACCAGCCGGTCTCCAACACCGTCTGGAGACGATCCTCGGTGCCATGCCGTAGGCCGGCGTCGTGGACCATCTAGCGCAGCCGCTGGCCGCTCATGCGCATCGCCGCCATGGGTTTGGAGTGAGCTCTTTTGCGCTTAGTGTAGGTGCTTAGGCAAATGCTTAGGTGTGTACGATGTGGTAGATGCATGGGAATGGAGGGGCGCCTTTATATGAGGGCAATGAGGGCAAACTGCATTGCATTCACATCGTGCAGCCTCTTTTCCCAGACCTCCTCCCATTACTTCCCTCATGCATTAATTGAAGGAGGATGCATTATCCGTTCAACATATCGGGAACCGCTACTCCCTCCCTCGTCTGCATTAAAGCCGTATCGGGAACTGCGCCTCCCGCTGTCAAATCGAATACTCCCTCCGTCTAGGTGAGTATTAAGTCATCTTACGAAAACCAAATAGTAAACACATAGGTGTGGTGCATTAACTCTCACGTTGTTTCTTATTTTTTGACATAAATAGAGGAATCAACCAAGAAGAGATGTGGGGCTTGTATGCTTTTAATGACTTGAGACTATCAAACATGACATGCAGTGATCAGTTCGTTGCACAAGAACAAATACAACCTCCACGCCAGCACACATGCATCTTATATAGCATCACATCCAATGGCTATAAAAGATGAATGAGACCAAATTATATCTCATCTAGATGAGTTCTAGCAAAACTGTATTAATAATACTTAGTACTCCTGCGCCATGTATCATATATTAGTATCATGTAGTACTTTATTTATTTATGAGGTATCCAGATGGCACTGCACCGCCAAGAAAAGAGGGTAACATCAAAATTATGGACTACTTTTTGAGTATGTTGGTAAGGTCCGGTCATAGTCACTTGTTGAAATCTCTAAAAAGACAAATACTCCCTCCGTCCGGAAATACTTGTCATCAAAATGGATAAAAAGAGATGTATCTAAAACTATTAGTTTTAGATACATCTCTTTTTATCCATTTTGATGACAAGTATTTTCGGATGAAGGGAGTAGAAAACAGAGTAGGTGATGATGGTGTGCGTGCCATCCTGCAATATAGGCCATTGGATTTATATCTAATGGATAGGAAAGAAACTATGGCAATTTTGCAAAAATATACCCACACGTCTCTCCGCGTTCGCAAATAAGGCCTTCCCTTATTCAACCTTTTCTCTCATAAGATAAACTACTCATACAAATGCATCTTGAGGTGTCCATAGAATCGAAGAGAGGGATGATGTGTGTGTGTGTGCGCGCGCGCGCGCGGTCGATAAAGAGTGCCATCGAATTTGTGTGTGCCCACGTCAAAGATATAGAGTGGCTGGCCTACTGGAACATGAGATGGGACATGTGCAGTTTGTCTCTGTGGCATGGATACCTACCTACAGCGCTCGACTATCGGTGTGTGGTGGGGGGAGAGGGAGGCCCAATTAACTATAGAGGTACAATGGCTGGTATATGTGTGGAGGAGGAGAGAGGCCTACCTCATGTATTAAGGAGATCGATCTGCCTCATTTATTAAGGGAGATCGATCGGCATCCATGCATATGTGCAGGAGAGGAATAAGGTTGGGAGAGAGACAGAGTAGAGTGTTGGAGGGGATGGTAGTGGAGTTGCTTCTAACAAATGGTGGGATAGGCTTGCTAGACAAACGGAGGGCACGCCCGCAATATCAATAAGAGAGGAGATGGCTGCTTGTTGTCTGTGCACGTGCGTGTGAGAGATGGGTTAGGAGGCATGCATGAATGATGAGGGGGGACGTTGTGGCTGTGTAAGCAGACATAACTACATAGGAAGATCAATCGCCCTTTGTTAGAGAAAGGAGAGACATAACTTGTGAGGTACGTCGATCGATGTGGGGAGGTAGTTAAAGTCGATCTAGGTATATGTTGAGAGATCAATCGGTATACATGCATGTGTGTGTTAGAAGCAAATGAGGCACGAGGAGAAGGATAGAGAGAGAGGGATGCATGTAGGAGGTGGTACGAGAGGCATACGATATTGAGGGGGAGGAGTGTGCGAGTACGAGAACGATGAAAAGAGTGGTGGGAGTGAGGCATGGACGGTGACAAGAGAAGAGGGGAAGCTTGTGTTTGTGATAGGCACACTTGGCTAGAGAGGCATATTGATCGATGTGTGCCGTAAAGAAGGAGTTGGGGGCCTACACACACCGTGGGTGAACGACCTAAAGTGAAAAGACGAATTTGCGCGATGGAGCTAGAGAATGTTGAGGGAGGGTGAGAGGGATGCGGGCGTGTGCATGCACAAGAAAAGTTAGCGCTAGCTACAAAGATAAGAGGGTTGTGTGGGTGTAAAAGACGAATAGAGATCATATATACTTCATTATAAAAAGTGAATTCGGATATTTGAAGAATTTATCATAGTGTTTCAAACCGACGCATGTGTGAATATATATAACGGTGATACACATGGTGTGGTTATGAACATGTTATACTACATTTAATATATTTTATCTCTACTCTTATAAAAAACGGAGTTGTTGATGATGGTGTGCCTGCCATCCTGCATTATAGGCCGTCCGATTTATATCTGGCGGATAGCAAGGAAACTATGATGGTTGAAGTTGGCAACAATCATGATTGTAGATTCTTATTGAAATAGAGAAACGAATTCAAATTTAGTTCGAATTGCAGCGGTAGTATAGACATTTGGAATGCACTAAAATGTTGGTATGAGTAGGTTACATGCATTATACAGCAAGCGAAAAAATTTAATCGGACATAACATGGATTCATACTCCCTCCTTCCATCTATATAGGGTGTAATGAGATTTTTAAGACCGCCTTTGACTATTGACAAGATTAATAGTAGATGACATGCACAATGTGAAAATTATATCATTGAAAGAACCTTTCACAGACGAATTTAACGGTGTACTTTGTGTAAGTTGCATGTCATATATCATTGCTCTAATATTTGGTCAAAGTTAGCATCGAAAAACGCATTAGGCCCTATATAGATGGAAGGAGGGAGTAGCTTTGAATAGCATTTGTATAGTAAAATGGGGCAAGACTCTCTCATTGTGTGGTGTGAATAGTTTTATTTTTTTCGTTTTCTTTTTGGTTGAGGGAAGTGCGAATTGATTTGGTACGTACAAGTACAATATTACTACACGTTAGGCTTGTCCCTAAAATTCAACCCGCGTCTTGTTATATCCCGAAAATTCAGATATCGTGCTCCCAAAACTGGCGCCTTCACAACCCGCGCCTTGCTATCCCGAAATTACAAAGCGCGCGAAAACTCCCTCCAGCTGCCAAATCCCGACACGCAAAATCCCCCTTCTAACCCTGAGCCAAAAGGGCCGCTAGTTCAAATAGGTGGGGGGTACTTTTGTAACACACCCTACATTTTGGACAAGTGTGTCCCTAAGTCATGCTTCACCCCTCCCATCGCCCCCTTTTCGCTATTCGAAATCCCAGGCCGCCATAACCTCTCCGCTCCAGCCGCGAAACCCCACCCTCCTCCGTCCGCCACGTCACCGCTGCCCAGCCGGAGCCTCTTCCCCGACGACGTCGTCCACCGCAACAGCTCGACATCCCTCATCCACCTCCCCGGATGAAGATCCGTCGTCCATCTCGCCGTCCCGCCGGTTCAGCCGCCCCGTCCTCCACCTCCAAGGAGCTGCTCCGACGATCGCCTCGCCTATCGCGGCTACTCCATCCCCATAGCGCCGCCTTAACCTGCTCCACCGGAACCGCAGCATCCTCACCGACTCCTTGGACGAAGCCGAGGCCTACTCGGCGCCACCAAAGAGGTTGTACACTCATCGCATCGCACCTTCTCCTTAACTCGACCTCCCGGCGCCGACGGTGCTCCATCCCGCACCCCCATGGAGCGGCTACCTTGAAGCCGGCGCCGCGGGCGACATCTCCACGGCGGCTCTCCCCCAATGTGAGGCCCCTTCGGCGGCGGCGTCCATACCAGCTGGATCTACTGCTGCTGCTCCGGCTCTCGCTCACTCGCACTGCTGCTACTGCTCTGGCTCTCGCTCGATCGCTCACTCGACCAGCTGCTGCTGCTCTCCCCCTCGCTCGTGCTGCTGCTCTGCTCCGATTAAGCCACACTTCAGTCGACTGAATCGACTTTTGGGTCAGTCGATTTTCAGGGGTTGGGGGCTCGCCGGAGTTAAGGAAGAACCACCCGCAGCAGGGACGGGGGCTCTCCGGAGAGGTACCTCACTATCTATCTTAGGGTTCAGGGTGGGGGCGGGGGGCCTAGAGGGATGGCCGGGGCAGCGGTGGCGAGTTGTTTCGGGGCGGCGAGGCGGCGCTGGGGCCGGCGGTTCGGTCGGTGGTGGCTGGCGGCTCAGGGGGGTGCAGGTTGAAGATGAACTGCAGGCCCTCCCTAAACTACATGTCAAGTGCCTCTCTGCTACCATTGCGTTCAGTTTCGACAGTAGCATTCAGATTCCACAGTAAATTTCAGTTTCGACAGTTAAGTTCAGAGTCAACAGTTTTTACCTCATCTGTTATAGTCAGGTGGTTTTTGGTGATGTTAATTTTACATCCATTTTACATCATCTATTGGAGATGCTATCAGAATCCCACTTGAGATTGACGATGTATGTCTTGTGCTGCTTCAGCCTTGACGTCTTACAGCTCACCGGAGCTGCTCCAACGACAGAACGATCCATCACAATAGAGCAGTGCCCTGGACGCCGTCTACAGATTCCTCAGATCTTCCTCCACACCTCCGACAGCCATCTCTGCCTCAACTGCTTCAGCGACCAACCCAATGATGCTGAGGTCGACACGGCTACGACAAAGAGGTTGTACACTTGTTGCATCACTTATTACTATACATTCACGTCGATCCATTAGGGCTATTTTGGTTCAACGGAAAAACGTCGATCCCCAGCCCTCTCCAGATTGTAATCTAGAGGAAGATATCTGTTCTGAGGCAGATTCAGACGCCGCTGACCACTCCTATTTACCCCCAAGGTGTTTGCTCTACCTTGGCATGATGATGTTAGTCATATCATGCATATGTTGCCTTGCAGTGCCTACTTTTGACATCATATATGTCATCTGCTTAGTTTAGACATGTTCTATAATGCCACCTGTTTAGTTTCTATATCATATATGGGAATTATGCAGTCTCGTGTCTTTTAGCCAGCCATAATATGTGTGAAATGTGCAATGCCATCCTGTTTAACCAGGCATTATATATTTGAATGATATCTTGCCCATCCTTTTCTTCATTACATTTCCATTTGTTGATAATGTTTGTACATTAAACTACTCTTCCTGTGAATCAACCATTTGGGTGGGAGATGGAAAAATCTGGAGTGAAAACAAGGCCTTCAGAGCAGACAGTGCTACCTGTCGAAGCAGATCTCTTGTTGGGTCCCGATAGCTCCTCAGAGATGGATTCAGAGACAGATGACCAGTCCTATTCCCCCACTGAGGTGTATGCTCTAACTTGGCACGGTTATACTGCTCATATCATGCATACGGTATCTTGCATTGCATAGTTTAGACATCATATACACAATATTCAACACCATGTTCTTAGTTCAGACATCATATCGAATGCCCTCTGTTTAGCATATAAATCACATATGTGAATTAAATGATGCGATCCTGATTACTTAGATAACATGTAGGTGAATTATGTCATGCGATCCTGTTTAGTTATTCATCATATCTTTGAATTATGTTATGCTATGCTATCCAGTTTAGATAGACATCATATATGTGAAATTATGTCATGCTATCCATTTTAGTTAAACAATATACATGTCAACTATTTCATGCCCTCTTTTTTCCACACTATCTATTGCATCTGTCTCTCATACAATGTCTGTACATTCAACTATGTTTCATGTTTATCAGCCATTTGAATTGGAGCGGGTGATGCCAGTATCTAGCGGACTAAAAACACGGTCTTCAAATAAAATAGTGCTACCTCTTGGTGGAGATAGCACCCCGGTTGTACATGCACAAGAACCAGCCCTACCACACATAACCCAAACTCTCGCAGATTGTACCCCTACTGCGATGGACAGAGAACCAGCTTCACCCAATCTAACCCCAACCCCAGCCAATAGTAACCCAGTTCCTGTTGACATAGCACCATCTCCACCACAGAGCTCCCAAACAAGAGCAGTTAGTAAGGCAGCTCCAGTGCCCAAAGGGCTAGTACTATCACGGCGAACCCCAACTCCACCAGTTAGTACGCCTATTCCTGTGGAGGAAGCACAACCAGCTAGTCATAGTTTAGCATCTATCGCATTTGATGTTGTTAAATCGTATGTGCGTATCTTCCCATCTTGGAAATATTATACTAAAGATGGAGGAAAATGCCAGTTGCAGGTGTTTGTCCAGGAGTTATGTGTAAGTAATGTTATTCATGGCAATTACGTTGCTTCGTCCCATACATCCTACCTCAATGATGGTTATAATACAGCAAATTTTCCCATTTTTCTCTATAGAGAAGGACCGATTTGGAAACTCGGGATGAGGTAACCTGTGCTAATACCTCTGCTATCTTCAAGAATGCTTGGTGGCAGTATTGGAATTACCTGAAGAAAACGTACTTCACCGGCAGAGAAACTCATCAAATTCCCTTACATTCTCCTGAGACACATTTACTGGACGATGACTGGGAACGCCTTGTTCTGTACTGGTCCCGAACCAAGAATGTGGTAAGGTCTATGAGCTCATTTTCTATTTTTAAGTATTATATTCTTGCGTCTTACTGTACTCTGTACATGTAGAACAAGTGCCTAAACCTGAAGAACAACTATTCTAATTTAAGATTCCATTGCTATCATAGTTCAAAAAAGTGCTAGGCGTTAGTTGTGCGTTTTGCCACCGCCTTGTGCTTTACTGACCAAAGCGCATGTTTATGCACAGTTATGCACAGATTATGCGTAGTTATGCGCAATGCGTTTTGCCAACGCCTAGAGCCTAGGCGCGCTTAAGGGCTCGCTTAGGCGCGCCTTTTTTAACTATGATTGCTTTGCTCTTGTATCACTGTATTTACTCATACAAACTTATTTTTAAATTTAAGGATCCAATCGAAACTCCAATGGCGCAGCAGGTATGTTCACGCATGTTTCTTTAACAGATTTTCTCTTATCAATAGCTCTGATGATTTCAATTTCAATTGTGTATACAGTTGACTTTCATATCATGCCCATTACTAGCATCACAACAGAGCCAATAGTGTTGTTGTACATGTAGACCCATGGTACCCATCTGAAATCTTGTTGTGCCGTGTAGTTTCCCACGCTTTGTATTCTTTCTCTGCTGCATTGTCTTGAACTGATATGATTTGAACCGTGTCTCTATTTTGATTTGGCAAGACAATGCAGTGACCATAGGACATAGATATATGTTTGTTTGATGCTTTTATTATGTACTAGTACTTGGCAATAGAAGACTTGGCAGTTTAATCCTGTCCACCTTACTAATGAACTGGTTCACCGAAATGAGTTTCATATACTAGTACATGCTAAACTTGTTATGTGTCTGCTTGTTTCTTCTTTTAGAATGCTGGCAGAATATTGGGGAAGAGTGCCTTATTAAGTAATGGTAAAGGAAGTAATGCAGATAAGGTTCAGGATAGTGACACATCCTTGTTGGTCTCCAACAAAGCTGATAAAACAGCTAAGGAAGACTATCTTGAAGACAGTGAGACAACCCTAAAGTCCTGTCTTGGTTTAGTGTTCGAGTTACTGGCCACTACTGCTTGCACAAGCTATTCAAACTCACTGTCTGAATCAGTTCAGTTTCTTGAGTCTCAACTACAAGCTGAAAGACATCGATCAGTTGTGCCGCGACAAGAAGCGGAAGGACTGCAGAAGTCCCTGGAGCATTTAGATGCATAATTTCTGGTGCAACAGCAAGCGTTGGAGGATTTTAGCGCTCAATAGGACAAAGCTAATCAGCTTGCTAAGATTATTGCCAGCATGGTGGGTACCCAGGATAACGTTTCTTGAGCTCTTCTGAAGTTGTTTCAGTTATGCTCTTGTTTTGCTGCCGCGTTTATTTGCACTGGTGGCCAATTTTGACGGCCAGTGTATGTAATGTGCTGCTTTGTTCCCTATATTTGCACTGGTGGCGAACTTTAATGCCCAGTGGATGTAATATGTGTAATAGCGGTAATAGGCTAGCATTAATTGCTTGCTTATTTATTTCCTTATTGTCTTGTTTAGTTGTTTGCTTGTAGTCACTGCAGTTCTTTTTCTGTTTTTTCTAGTGGCCACAATAGCCTATTTTTGATAACTAGGCCAAAATAATCATGGCAACACACGGACTGTTGTAACCATGGGCCTCCTGCAGGCCGTAGGATCCATCGACCTTCTATACGGGCCTTAGGGTCCATGGGCCTTCTATGGGCCGTACGATCCATGGGCCTTCTACGGGCCGTACTATCCATGGGCCTCATACGAGCCGGAGGATCCATGGGCCTTCTACAGGGCGTATCATCATTTCGCCAATCATGGGCCGTACTATTCATGGACCATAACGGGCCGTTAATAGGCCGTATTTGATAACTCTATGAAAACAGCCCAACGGGTTTTTTACATGAAAACGGCCCAACGTATTAACGGTCCGCAAACGGGCCGACTGTAACGACGGGCTGAATTTGGCCCACAAGCAGAAAATGACAGTAACGTGCCGTATGTAACTGAATGCTGCAAATGAGCCCAAGAATCAATGGGTCCTGAGAAGGCCGAAAGATAACTTGGGCTAGAAACGACACAATGGAATAACGGGCCGTTATTGGGTATAAAGTGATACGTTGTTCATTATGGGCCAGTTTCACCACGGGCCGTTAATGGGCCAAGAGTTACAAAGGTCCTCATATGGGCCGAAAGAATTCATGGGACACACATGGGCCAGAAGTTAAAATGGGCTGAATCATATTGGACGGCCCAGATGACGCTACTGGGCCTAATTCGGATAGGGCGTAACGGGCCCTGGGTTAGCGGGCTGTAAATGGGCTATATGCGAACAGGCTATTAACAGGCTTTCCATGGGCCAGCCCGCCACCTTTTGACCAAGTCAAAAGGGCCGGCCTTTTCATAGGAATGGGCCTCTGTTGGGCCATGCCACGTGTCGCCGTATCAAAGGCACCTTCGGTCCAATGAGCGGATGACATCTGTCCCAACGGTGAGCCGACACGTGTTTCCTCCAGCCAATGATGATTTTACATGTGGAAAATCTCCATTGGTCAGGGCTGTTAACGGGTTATCAGATCCAAAACCTGACCCGATAGCCTAACGGCGTTCCATTACGGTGGATGCCACGTGTCGGGTCACCCCTGACGAAAGCACTTCTATGACGCGCGATTTATCATCATGGAAGTGGACACTTCCGTGGTGATAATTTTGGTAATATCATGGAACACTTCTATGACAGCACATGTATGACTATCTTGATTCTGTCATAAAATCGTCATGGATGTACATGCATGACAAAAAACGCGACCTACTGTGACAAACACGTTTCATCACGGAAGTGTATTTTTTTGTAGTGAAAGGCTGCAGAGGTAGAAATCAAGAAAGAGCATCAAGTGTTGATGGTCAACAAGACCACCAGTTTCAAGAAAAAGGGTAAAGGGAAGAAGAAAGGGAACTTCAAGAAGAACAGCAAACAAGTTGCTGCTCAAGAGAAGAAACCCAAGTCTGGACCTAAGCCTGAGACTGAGTGCTTCTACTGCAAAGGGACTGGTCACTGGAAGCGGAACCGCCCCAAGTATTTGGCGGATAAGAATGATGGCAAGGTGAACAAAGGTATATGTGATATACATGTTATTGATGTGTACCTTACTAAAGCTCGCAGTAGCACCTGGGTATTTGATATTGGTTATGTGCTAATGTTTGCAACTCGAAACAGGGACTACGGATTAAGCGAAGATTGGCTAAGGACGAGGTGACGATGCGCGTGGGAAATGGTTCCAAAGTCGATGTGATCACCGTCGGCACGCTACCTCTACATCAACCTTCGGGATTAGTTTTAGACCTGAATAATTGTCATTTGGTGCCAGCGTTGAGCATGAACATTAAATTTGGATCATGTTTGATGCAAGACGGTTATTCATTTAAATCGTAGAATAATGGTTGTTCTATTTATATGAGTAATATCTTTTATGGCCATGCACCCTTGAAGAGTGGTCTATTTTTAATGAATCTCGATAGTAGTGATACACATATTCATAATGTTGAAGCCAAAAGATGCAGAGTTGATAATGATAGTGCAACTTATTTGTGGCACTGCCGTTTAGTTCATATTGGTGTAAAGCGCATGAAGAAACTCCATTCCGATGAACTTTTGGAATCACTTGATTATGAATCACTTGGTACTTGCAAACCATGCCTCATGGGCAAGATGAATAAAACTCCGTTCTCCGGAACTATGGAGCGAGCAACAGATTTGTTGGAAATCATACATACTGATGTATGTGGTCCGATGAATGTTGAGGCTCGCGACGGGTATCATTATTTTCTCACCTTCATAGATGATTTGAGCAGATATGGGTATATCTACTTGATGAAACATAAGTCTGAAACATTTGAAAAGTTCAAAGAATTTCAGAGTGAAATGGAAAATCATCATAACAAGAAAATAAAGTTTCTACGATCTGATCGTGGAGGAGAATATTTGAGTTACGAGTTTGGTCTTCATTTGAAACAATGCAGAATAGTTTCGCAACTCACGCCACGGAACACCACAGCGTAATGGTGTGTCCAAACGTCGTAATCATACTTTACTAGATATGGTGCGATCTATGATGTCTCTTACTGATTTACAGTTATCGTTTTGGGGTTATGCGTTAGAGACAGCTGCATTCATGTTAAATAGGCGACCATCTAAATCCGTTGAGACGACGCCTTATGAACTATGGTTTGTCAAGAAACCAAAGTTGTCGTTTCTTAAAGTTTGGGGCTGCGATGCTTATGTGAAAAATCTTCAACCTGATAAGCTCGAACCTACATCGGAGAAATGTGTCTTCATAGGATACCCAAAGGAGACTGTTGGGTACACCTTCTATCATAGATCTGAAGGCAAGACATTTGTTGCTAAGAATGGATCCTTTCTAGAGAGGGAGTTTCTCTAGAAAGAAGTGAGTGGGAGGAAAGTAGAACTTGATGAGGTAACTGTACCTGCTCCCTTATTGGAAAGTAGTCCATCACAAAAACTGGTTCCTGTGACACCTACACCAATTAGTGAGGAAGCCAATGATGATGATCATGAAACTTCAGATCAAGTTACTACCGAACCTCGTAGGTCAACCAGAGTAAGATCTGCACTAGAGTGGTATGGTAATCCTGTTCTGGAGGTCATGTTACTTGACCATGACGAACCTATGAACTATGAGGAAGCGATGATGAGCCTAGATTCCGCAAAATGGCTTGAGGCCATGAAATCTGAGATGGGATCCATGTATGAGAACAAAGTGTGGACTTTGGTTGACTTGCCCGATGATCGGCAAGCCATCGAGAATAAATGGATCTTCAAGAAGAAGACTGACGCTGACAGTAACATTACTGTCTACAAAGCTCGACTTGTTGCGAAAGGTTTTCGACAAGTTCAAGGAGTTTACTATGATGAGACCTTCTCACCCGTAGAGATGCTTAAGTCCGTCCGAATCATGTTAGCAATTGTCGCATTTTATGATTATGAAATTTGGCAAATGGATGTGAAGACTGCATTCCTGAATGGACTTCTAGAAGAAGAGTTGTATATGATGCAACCTGAAGGTTTTATCAATCCAAAGGGTGCTAACAAAGTGTGCAAGCTCCAGCGATCCATTTATGGACTAGGCAAGCCTCTTGGAGTTGGAATAAACATTTTGATAGTGTGATCAAAGCATATGGTTTTATACAGAATTTTGGAGAAGCCTGTATTTACAAGAGAGTGAGTGGGAGCTCTGTAGCATTTCTAATATTATATGTGGATGACATATTGTTGATTGGAAATGATATATAATTTCTGGATAGCATAAAAGGATACTTGAATAAGAGTTTTTCAATGAAAGACCTCAGTGAAGCTGCTTATATATTGGGCATCAAGATCTATAGAGATAGATCAAGACGCTTAATTGGACTTTCACAAAGCACATACCTTGATAAAGTTTTGAAGAAGTTCAAAATGGATCAAGCTAAGAAAGGGTTCTTGTCTATGTTACAAGGCGTGAAGTTGAGTAAGACTCAATGCCCGACCACTTTAGAAGATAGAGAGAAAGTGAAAAGTGTTCCCTATGCTTCAGCCATAGGCTCTATCATGTATGCAATGTTGTGTACCAGACATGATGTGTGCCTTGCTATTAGTTTACCAGGGAGGTACCAAAGTAATCCAGGAGTGGATCACTGGACAACGGTCAAGAACATCCTGAAATACCTGAAAAGGACTAAGGATATGTTTCTCGTTTATGGAGGTGACAAAGAGCTCATCGTAAATGGTTACGTCGATGCAAGCTTTGACACTGATCCTGACGATTCTAAATCGCAAACCGGATACGTGTTTATATTGAACGATGGAGCTGTCAGTTGGAGCAGTTCTAAACAAAGCGTCATGGCCGGATCTACGTGTGAAGTAGAGTACATAGCTGCTTCGGAAGCAGCAAATGAAGGAGTCTGGATGAAGGAGTTCATATCTGATCTAGGTGTCATACCTAGTGCATCAGGTCCAATGAAAATCTTTTGTGACAATAGTGGTGCAATTGCCTTGGCAAAGGAATCCAGATTTCACAAGAGAACCAAACACATCAAGAGACGCTTCAATTCCATCCGCAATCAAGTCCAGGTGGGAGACATAGAGATTTGCAAGATACATACGTATCTGAATGTTGCAGACACGTTGACTAAGCCTCTCTCACGAGCAAAACATGATCAGCACCAAGGCTCCATGGGTGTTAGAATCATTAATGTGTAATCTAGATTATTAACTCTAGTGCAAGTGGGAGACTAAAGGAAATATGCCCTAGAGGCAATAATAAAGTTATTATGTATTTCCTTATTTCATGATAAATGTTTATTATTCATGCTAGAATTGTATTAACTGGAAACATAATACATGTGTGAATACATAGACAGACAGAGTGTCACTAGTATGCCTCTACTTGACTAGCTCGTCGATTAAAGATGGTTGTGTTTCCTAACCATAGACATGAGTTGTCATTTGATAAATGGGATCACATCATTAGGATAATGATGTGATTGACTTGACCCATTCCGTTAGCTTAGCACTTGATCGTTTTAGTTTACTCCTATTACTTTCTTCATGACTTATACATGTTCCTATGACTATGAGATTACGCAACTCCCGATTACCGGAGGAACACTTTGTGTTCTACCAAAAATCACAACGTAACTGAGTGATTATAAAGGTGCTCTACAGGTATCTCCGATGGTACTTGTTGAGTTGGCATAGATCGAGATTAGGATTTATCACTCCGATTGTCGGAGACGTATCTCTGGGCCCTCTTGATAATGCACACCACTATAAACCTTGCAAGCAATACAACTAAAGAGTTAGTTGCGGGATGATGCATTAAGGAACGAGTAAAGATACTTGCCGGTAACGAGATTGAGCTAGGTATTGAGATACCGATGATCGAATCTCGGGTAAGTAACATACCGATGACAAAGGGAACAACGTATGTTGTTATGCAGTTTGACCGATAAAGATCTTCGTAGAATATGCAGGAGCCAATATGAGCATCCAGGTTCCGCTATTGGTTATTGACCGAAGACGTGTCTCGGTCATGTCTACATAGTTCTCGAACCTGTAGGGTCCGCACGCTTAACGTTTGGTGACGATCGGTATTATGAGTTTATGTGATTTGATGTACCGAAGGTAGTTCGGAGTCCCGGATGTGATCACAGACATGACGAGGAGTCTCGAAATGGTCGAGACATAAAGATTAATATATTGGACGAGTATATTCGGATACCGGAAGTGTTCCGGGTGATTTCGGAGAAAACCGGAGTGCCGGGGGGTTACCGGAACCCCCCGGGAGAAGTAATGGGCCACATGGGCCTTAGTGGAGAGAGAGAAGGCCGGCCAGGGCAGGCCGCATGCCCCCTCCCCCTCTGGTCCGAATTGGACTAGGAAAGGGGGGGCCCTTTCCTTCTCCCTCTCCTCCTTCCTTTCCCCCTCCTAGTAGGAGTAGGAAAGGGGAGTCCTACTCCTACTAGGAGGAGGACTCCTCCTCCTGGCGCGCCCTGCAAGGGCCGGCCGGCCTCCCCCTTGCTCCTTTATATACGGGGGCAGGGGGCACCCTAGGACACACAAGTTGATTGTTCCAAGCCGTGTGCGGTGCCCCCCTCCACCATAATCCACCTCGATCATATCGTAGCGGTGCTTAGGCGAAGCCCTGCGTCAGTAGCAACATCATCACCATCTTCACGCCGTCGTGCTGACGGAACTCTCCTGTTAAGCTCTGCTGGATCGGAGTTCGTGGGACGTCATCGAGCTGAACGTGTTCCAAACTCGGAGGTGCCGTACATTCGGTGCTTGGATCGGTCGGATCGTGAAGACGTACGACTACATCAACCGCGTTCTCATAACACTTCCGCTTACGGTCTACGAGGGTACTTGGACGACACTCTCCTCTCTCGTTGCTATGCATCACCATGATCTTGCGTCTGCGTAGGAAAATTTTGAAATTACTACGTTCCCCAACAATTGGCGGGTTTATCGGGGGTGCCATGAATCTGGCAAGTCCGATCAAGTATTCGGTCTAAACTGGATGGGCCATCTTTGTTTGCCTTGAATGGCTTCTTCCGTTGACCGGGTTTGGAGCCACTTAATCCGGCGTTGACTGTTGTTTCTTGGGTTCCTTCATTATTGTTTTGACGCTTGTGCTTGTCGCGTCGTGGATTGCCATTGTCGTCCCTGGTTTCGAAGGTGCCAGGGTCGCTGGCGCTGTTGCTTCTACGAGCAAGCCAGCTATCCTCTCCCGTGCAAAAGTGGGTCATCAGTGCGGTAAGGGCTGCCATGGACTTAGGCTTTTCTTGGCCAAGGTGTCGGGTGAGCCACTCATCTCGGACGCTGTGTTTGAAGGCCGCGAGGGCTTCGGCGTCCGGACAATCCACAATATGGTTCTTTTTGATTAGGAACTTGGTCCAGAGCTGCCGGGCTGATTCCCCGGGTTGCTGGATTATATGACTAAGGTCATCGGCGTCTGGGGGCCAAACATAGGTACCTTGGAAGTTGTCTCTGAATGCGTCCTCCAAGTCTTCCCAGCTACCAATAGAGTTTTCTGATAGGCTGTTTAGCCGGTGACGTGCTGGCCCCTTGAGTTTTAGGGGGAGGTACTTGATGGCATGTAGATCATCACTGCGTGCCATGTGAATATGGAGAAGAAAGTATTCAATCCATAATGCAGGATCTATTGTGCTATCGTATGATTCGATGTTCATGGGTTTAAACCCTTCTGGGAACTGGTGCTCCATTACTTCATCGGTGAAGCATAGGGTGTGTGTGGCGCCTCCGTATCGGGCAACGTCACAGCGTAGTTCGGATGAAGTCCATATGCATTTTTCGGCCCTGGTGGGGTTGTGTTTGTTGTGCCAGGCCTGATGGTCGTCTTCTCACGCTTGGGCACGCCCCCTTGATCCGTAGATTGACCTGGTCTGGCCGGCTCTATTGTCCAGGTCCTGGCGTACGTAGGTCATAAGTGTATCCCGGAGATGTTGTTTCTCTGCTCTTACGGCGAGGTGGCGTGGGCTGGTGTTCGACTTGAGTTGCTATTCTGTCCCGGCCACGTAGTGGTCGGTCAGGTCCGCCAGCCGCGTTACGTGCGGGTGGTATGGGCTCTGATACGTCTTCATCGTATCTATAATTTTTGATTGTTCCATGCCAATATTCTACAACTTTCATATACTTTTGGCAACTTTTTATATTATTTTTGGGACTAACATATTGATCCAGTGCCCAGTGTCAATTCCTGTTTGTTGCATGTTTTATGTTTCGCAGAATATCCATATCAAACGGAGTCCAAACGGGATAAAAAGGACGGAGCTTATTTTTGGAATATTTGGAAAATCTGGGAGAAAGATCAATGCGAAACGGTGTCTGAGGTGGGCATGAGGCAGGGGCCGCGCCCCACCACCTAGGTGCGCCCCTGACCCTCGTGGTCCACCCATAAGGTGGTTGATGCCCTTCTTCGGCCGCAAGAAAGCTACATTTTGGTAAAAAAAAATCATGGCGAAGGTTTCGGTCCAATCGGAGTTATGGTTCTCCATATATATACGAAACGGTGAAAGGGCAACAAAACAAAACGCAGAAACAGAGAGAGACAGAGAGACAGATCCAATCTCGGAGGGGCTCTTGCCCCTCCGCCTCCATGGAGACCATGGATCAGAGGGGAAACCCTACTCCCATCTAGGGAGAAGGTCAAGGAATAAGAAGAAGGAGGGGGGCTCTCTCCCCCTCGCTTCCGGTGGCGCCGGAACACCGTCGGGGGCCATCATCATCACCGCAATCTACACCAACACCTCCGCCATCTTCATCAACATCTCCATCACCTTCCCCCCTCTATCTACAGAGGTCCACTCTCCCACAACCCGTTGTACCCTCTACTTGAAAGTGGTGCTTTATGCTTCATATTATTATCCAATGATGTGTTGCCATCCTATGATGTCTGAGTAGATTTTCGTTGTCCTATCGGTGGTTGATGAATTGCTATGATTGGTTTAATTTGCTTATGGTTATGTCGCTGTCCTTTGGTGCCCATCATATGAGCGCGTGCGTGGATCACACCATAGGGTTAGTTGTATGTTGATAGGACTATGTATTGGAGGGCAAGAGTGACAGAAACTTCAACCTAGCATAGAAATTGATGCATACGGGATTGAAGGGGGACCTATATATCTTAATTCTATGGTTGGGTTTTACCTTAATGAAAGTTAGTAGTTGCGGATGCTTGCTAATAGTTCCAATCATAAGTGCATAGAATTCCAAGTCAGGGATGACATGCTAGCAGTGGCCTCTCCCACATAAAACTTGCTATCGGTTTAGTAAAGTAGTCAATTGCTTAGGGACAATTTCGCAACTCCTACCACCACTTTTCCACACTCGCTATACTAACTTTATTGCTTATTTACCTAAACAGCCCCTACTTTTTATTTATGTGCACTTTATATTCTTGCAAACCTATCCAAAAACACCTACAAAGTACTTCTAGTTTCATACTTGTTCTAGGTAAAGCGAACGTCAAGCATGCGTAGAGTTGTATCAGTGGTCGATAGAACTTGAGGAAATATTTGTTCTACCTTTAGCTCCTCGTTGGGTTCGACATTCTTACTTATCGAAAGAGGCTACAATTGATCCCCTATACTTGTGGGTTATCATGACCTTTTTCTGGCGCCGTTGCCGGGGAGCAATAGCATGGGGTGAATATTCTCGCGTGTGCTTGTTTGCTTTATCACTAAGTAATTTTTATTTTCTGTCCTTAGTTGTTATTTATCTTTAGTTATGGATATGGAACACAAAATACCAAAAAAAATAGGTGTACTTGCTACTCGTGGAGATGAGGAACCTCCTAAAACCCTCGATGCTCGTTATGTGACAGAAATTATGTACTACTTTGATAATCCTGAAAAAACCTCATTCAATCTGGTAATGGGAGTAACGTTGGATCAACGTGAATACTTTAGGGATTATCGCTTGACACAAAAAGGGAAACTATTATGGGATCAAATTTATATATTAAAGTGGTATGCTCGGCAAGTATGCTTGAGATATGATTATACTTGTTGCTCTAGGATGAAGGCTCCACACCTTCCCTTTTCATGTGAATTTAATGATAATGAAACCTTGGCTTCTTATGCTAGAGGTATATATGATTACTATGATGTGGAACAAATAGAAGAATTTGTTGCCTTTAAGGGTGCTTATGGAATTGAATCTTTGTTTGAAAAGTATGAAGCTTTTGATGATGATGTTTATAGGCCTGAAAATATAGCTATCCTAAAATATTGCTATGATAATTATGAATATAATTCCTATATTAATGCGCTTATTGAGAAAGTCTCCCCTGTCCAAGAAGAGACTAATATTTTGCAGGAATCTATGGAAGAAGAAGTTGACGAAACTGTGAGCTCATTGGATGAAAAAGATGAGGAGGAGAGCGAAGAACAAAAGGAGGAAGAGAAGATTGATCACCCGTGCCCACCTTCTAATGAGAGTAACTCTTCAACTCATACATTGTTTAATTCCCCTTCATGCTTACCGAAGGATGAATGCTATGATAATTGCTATGATCCCGTTGATTCTTTTCAAATATCCCTTTTTGATGATGCTTGCTATGCTTGTGGCCAAGATGCCAATATGAATTATGCTTATGGATATGAACTTGCTATAGTTCCTTATGTTAAATATTGAATTGTTGCTATTGCACCCACGCATGATAGTCCTATTATCTTTTTGAATTCTCCAAACTACACTATATCGGAGACGTTTGCACTTATTAAGGATTCTATTGATGGGTTGTGTTTTACTATTACACATGATGATTTTGATGAATATAATATGCATGTGCTTGCTGCTCCTACTTGCAATTATTATGAGAGAGGAACTATATCTCCACCTCTCTATGTTTCTAATATGATAAAATTGCAAGAAACTGCTTATACTATGCATTGGCCTTTACTAGGTGTGCATGAATTGTTCTTTTATGACATGCCGATGCATAGGAAGAGAGTTAGACTTCGTCATTGCTTGATATATGTTGCTTTGTGCTCACTACTAAATTACAAACCATTGCTAATTAAAATTGGCTTTGATATACCTTGGGATCCGGGTGGATTCACTACTTGAGCACTATATGCCTAGCTTAATGGCTTTAAAGAAAGCGCTGCCAGGGAGACAACTAGGAAGTTTTAGAGAGTCATTTATTTCTGTTGAGTGCTTTTATATAGTTTAAAAACAAAATAAAATAAATAGGGGAACCCAAAAAAATTTCAAAAAGGAAAGTGAAAGTGAGAAAGACAAGCATTGTTGAAGTGGGAGAGCTCCTTGAACTTTGTTCATGCTCACGGCAACTTTGTGAATCTTGATTACAGAAACTTTTCAACAAAAATAATTATCCCCTTGTACAATTACATTGTATTATAAAAATAATGTGCCAAGGTTTGCCTTTTTTAGGATGTTTACATTTACTTGATGGTTTGTACGGTGCAGGACATAAACTTTGGCTATAGTGCACAATTTTACATTTTTTTGCTGGAACATCAAATGGTTCTTATTATTTTTGCATTGTATTTCTATACAAATTTTTTATTTTTCCTAATTTTGGTAGAATTTTTCAAGTATGAGAAGTATGGTGAATGTTCATATTATTACAGACTATTCTATTTTAGACAGATTCTGTTTTTGATGCATAGTTTGCTTGTTTTGATGAAACTATCAATTCCTATCAGTGGATTAAGCCATGAAAAAGTTATATTACAGTAGACACAATGAAAAAATAAAATATGAATTGGTTTGCAACAGTACTTAGAGTAGTGATTTGCTTTATTATACTAACGGATCTTACCGAGTTTTCTGTTGAAGTTTTGTGTGGATGAAGTGTTTGATGATCGAGAAGGTCTCGATGTGAGAAGAAGGAAGAGAAGCAAGAGCTCAAGCTTGGGGATTCCCAAGGCACCCCAAGTAAATATTCAAGGAGACTCAAGCGTCTAAGCTTGGGGATGCCCTGGAAGGCATCCCCTCTTTCTTCAACAAGTATCGGTATGTTTTCGGATTCGTTTCGTTCATGCGATATGTGCAATCTTGGAGCGTCTTTTGCATTTAGTTTTCATTTTTCTTTATGCACCATGCTGGTATGAGATAGTCCTTGGTTGATTTATAGAATGCTCTTTGCACTTCACTTATATCTTTTGAGTATGGCTTTATAGAATGCTTCATGTGCTTCACTTATATCATTTGAAGTTTGGATTGCCTGTTTCTCTTCACTTAGACAACCGCCATTTGTAGAATGCTCTTTTGCTTCACTTATATTTGTTAGCGTGGGCATGTAGAAAGAATTAAACTCTCTTGCTTCACTTATATCTATTTAGAGAGATGACAGGAATTGGTCATTCACATGGTTAGTCATAAAATCCTACATAAAACTTGTAGATCACTGAATATGATATGTTTGATTCCTTGCAATAGTTTTGTGATATAAAGATGGTGATATTCGAGTCATGCTAGTGGGTAGTTGTGGATTATTAGAAATACTTGTGTTGAGGTTTGTGATTCCCGTAGCATGCATGTATGGTGAACCGTTATGTAACGAAGTTGGAGCATGATTTATTTAATGATTGCCTTCCTTATGAGTGGCGGTCGGGGACGAGTGATGGTCTTTTCCTACCAATCTATCCCCCTAGGAGCATGCGTGTAGTACTTTGTTTCGATGACTAATAGATTTTTTCAATAAGTATGTGAGTTCTTTATGACTAATGTTGAGTCCATGGATTATACGCACTCTCACCCTTCCACCATTGCTAGCCTCTCTAGTATCGCGCAACTTTCGCCGGTACCTTAAACCCACCATATACCTTCCTCAAAACAGCCACCATACCTACCTATCATTGCATTTCCATAGCCATTCCAAGATATATTGCCATGCAACTTCCATCATCATCATATACATGACTTGAGCATTCATCGTCATATAGCTTTGCATGATCGTAAGATAGCTAGCATGATGTTTTCATGGCTTGTATGTTTTTTGATGTAATTGCTATGCTAGATCATTGAACATCCCGGTACACCGCCGGACACATTCATAGAGTCATATCTTTGTTCTAGTATCGAGTTGTAATATCAAGTTGTAAGTAAATAAAAGTGTGACGATCATCATTATTAGAGCATTGCCCCAGTGAGGAAAGGATGATGGAGACTATGATTCCCCCACAAGTCGGGATGAGACTCCGGACGAAAAAAAGAGAGAAAGGCCAAAAAAAGAGAAGGCCCAAAAAATAAAAATAAAAAATGAGAGAAAAAGAGAGAAGGGGCAATGTTACTATCCTTTTACCACACTTGTGCTTCAAAGTAGCACCATGTTCTTCATATAGAGAGTCTCTTGAGTTATCACTTTCATATACTAGTGGGAATTTTCATTATAGAACTTGGCTTGTATATTCCGATGATGGGCTTCCTCAAACGCTCGAGGTCTTCATGAGCAAGCAAGTTGGATGCACACCCACTTAGTTTCAGTTTGATCTTTCATACACTTATAGATCTAGTGCATCAGTTGCATGGCAATCCCTACGCACTCACATTGATATCTATTGATGGGCATCTCCATAGCCCGTTGATACGCCTAGTTGATGTGAGACTATCTCCTCCTTTTTGTCTTGTCCACAACCACCATTCTATTCCACCTATAGTGATATGTCCATGGCTCACGCTCATGTATTGCGTGAAAGTTGAAAAGGTTTGAGAACGTCAATAGTATGAAACAATTGCTTGGCTTGTCATCGGGGTTGTGCATGATGTGAATATTTTGTGTGGTGAAGATGGAGCATAGCCAGACTATATGATTTTGTAGGGATAACTTTCTTTGGCCATGTTATTTTGAAAAGACATGATTGCTTTATTAGTAGGCTTGAAGTACTATTGCTTTTATGTCAAATGATAGACTATTGCTTTGAATCACTCGTGTCTTAATATTCATGCCATGATTAGACATATGATCAAGATTATGCTAGGTAGCATTCCACATCAAAAATTATTTTTTTATCATTTACCTACTCGAGGACGAGCAGGAATTAAGTTTGGGGATGCTGATACGTCTCCATCGTATCTATAATTTTTGATTGTTCCATGCCAATATTCTAAAACTTTCATATACTTTTGGCAACTTTTTATATTACTTTTGGGACTAACATATTGATCCAGTGCCCAGTGCCAGTTCCTGTTTGTTGCATGTTTTATGTTTCGCAGAATATCCATATCAAACATAGTCCAAACGGGATAAAAACGGATGGAGCTTATTTTTGGAATATTTGGAAAATATGGGAGAAAGATCAACACGAAACGGTGTCCGAGGTGGGCACGAGGCAGGGGGCGCGCCCCACCCCCCTGGGTGCGCCCCTGACCCTCATGGTCCACCCGTAAGGCGGTTGATGCCCTTCTTCGACCGCAAGAAAGCTAATTTTTGGTAGAAAATCACGACGAAGGTTTCGGTCCAATTGGAGTTACGGATCTCCATATATATATATATATATATGTGAAATGGTGAAAGGGCAACAGAATAGAACGCAGAAACAAAGAGAGACATAGAGACAGATCCAATCTCAGAGGGGCTCTCGCCCATCTGCCTCCATGGAGGCCATGGACCAGAGGGGAAACCCTTCTCCTATCTAGGGAGAAGGTCAAGGAAGAAGAATAAGAAGGAGGGGGATCTCTCCCCCTCGCTTCCGGTGGCGCCGGAACGCCGCCGGGGGCCATCATAATCACCGCAATCTACACCAACACCTCCGCCATCTTCACCAACATCTCCATCACCTTCCCCCCTCAATCTACAGCAGTCCACTCTCCCGCAACCCGTTGTACCCTCTACTTGAACATGGTGCTTTATGCTTCATATTATTATCCAATGATGTGTTGCCACCCTATGATGTCTGAGTAGAATTTCGTTGTCCTATCGGTGGTTGATGAATTGCTATGATTGGTTTAATTTGCTTGTGGTTATGTTGCTGTCCTTTGGTGCCCATCATATGAGCGCGCGCGTGGATCACACCATAGGGTTAGTTGTATGTTGATAGGACTATGTATTGGAGGGCAAGAGTGACAGAAACTTCAACCTAGCATAGAAATTGATGCATATGGGTTGAAGGGGGGCCAATATATCTTAATGCTATGGTTGGGTTTTACCTTAATGAACGTTAGTAGTTGCGGATGCTTGCTAATAGTTCCGATCATAAGTGCATAGAATTCCAAGTCAGGGATGACATGCTAGCAGTGGCCTCTCCCACATAAAACTTGCTATCGGTCTAGTAAAGTAGTCAATTGCTTAGGGACAATTTCGCAACTCCTACCACCACTTTTCCACACTCGCTATACTAACTTTATTGCTTATTTACCTAAACAGCCCCTACTTTTTATTTACGTGCACTTTATATTCTTGCAAACCTATCCGAAAACACCTAGAAAGTACTTCTAGTTTCATACTTGTTCTAGGTAAAGCAAACGTCAAGCGTGCGTAGAGTTGTATCGGTGGTCGATAGAACTTGAGGGAATATTTGTTCTACCTTTAGCTCCTTGTTGGGTTCGACACTCTTACTTATCGAAAGAGGCTACAATTGATCCCCTATACTTGTGGGTTTTCATGCTCCAGCGCCTCATCGTCGAATTAGGGCAGCAGTTTACGCTTCGGGTAACTCTTCGTTGGGCGTTCAAGGCCGTATTCTTCGGCTGCCAGGACATTAGTCCATCTGTCGTTGAGCAGATCTTGGTTAGCTTGAAGCTGTTGCTGCTTTTTCTTTAGGCTTCTAGCAGTGGATATTAGCTGGTGCTTAAAGCGCTCTTGTTCGAGGGGTTCCTCTGGCACGATGAAATCTTCGTCGTCAAGGCACACGTTGTCCTCGGAGAGTGGTAGTTAGTTGCTATCCTCCGAGTATTCGTTCCCTGCTTGATCATCAAGGTCAATTTGCCCATATTCCCGGTCATCCTTTTCGGATGTTGGTTCGATGGGGTCTTCTTGGTCTTCGGCGTTCTCCGGAGTGTCATCGTCTCCGGTGCCGTATTGCTGTTTTTTTCCACGATGCTATTTACAGTGGCGCCTCTTTCGTCGGTGCTTTGGTGGTATCTCAAGAAGTTCGTCCTCGACTGGATCCTTCTCATCATCGTCGTCGCCCTTTTTAGGTGTGTCCACCATGTACACATCGTATGAGGAAGTGACTGTCCCGCGTCCGGTGAACGGCGGGTTTTGGGCATGTTCCTCTCCGGCATCGTCGTTCGTACTGTCGATGTCTTCAGAGGCGTAGTCGAGCATGTCGGTTAGGTCCTCGACAGTGGCTATAAAGTGGGTGGTGGGTGGGAAGTAAAATTCCCTATTTTCAGCCCCTAGTCCAGGCTAGGCGCAATTCAGAAGCGGTTCCTCTGTGATGGCGAGGGATCGCATTAGATCCGGAGCCTCGTTTAAGAGCGAGGTTTGGATGGGGACCGAAGTTCCCCGGCCGAGCTCACAAGACACGGACTACGAGGGTCCGGAGCTAGTGTCCAGAGAAGAGTCCAGCTTTGTGATGGCTGCTAGTGGCGCTATCATCTCCGGTTCTCCAGCGTTGAGCTCTATAGCCGCAAATAGTCCAGCGGGCTCTAGACTCCCGTCTTCGGACCTGGTGATGCGCTCCGGATCTAAGGCTGGAGCAGTGGTTGGAGCCGCGAACCCTTGGAAGATCAAGTCTCCTCGGATGTCGGCGACATAGTTTAGATTTCCGAAACTGATCTGGTGACCAAGGGCATAGCTGTCAATCTGCTCTAGGTGGCCAACCGAGTTGGCCCGTAGTGCGAAGCCGCCAAATACGAAGATTTGGCCGGGGAGAAAAATCTCCTTCCCGGCAGCATTGTTCTAGATGATCAATGAAGCCATCGAGCCTTTCAATGACGGCACAATGGAACTCTCAATGAAAGCACCAATGTCGGTGTCAAAACCGGCAGATCTCGGGTAGGTGGTCCTGAACTGTGCGTCTAAGGATCGAATGTAACAGGAGACAGGGATACGGTGTTTACCCAGGTTTGGGCCCTCTTGATGGAGGTAATACCCTACGTCCTGCTTGATTGACTTTGATGAGTATACGGGTTACAAGAGTTGATCTACTACGAGATCGTAATGGCTAAACCCTAGATGTCTAGCCTGTATGATTATGATTGCCTCTATGGACTAAACCCTCCAGTTTATATAGACACCGGAGGGGGCTAGGGTTGTACAAAGTCGGTTTATAGAGAAAGGAATCTTCATATTCACACACCAAGCTTGCCATCCATGCAAAGGAGAGTCCCATCCGGACACGGGGAGAAGTCTTCCGTCTTGTATCTTCTTGGCCCATCAGTCCGGCCCACGTCACATAGCCCGGACGCCCGAGGACCCCCTAATCCAGGACTACCTCACCTTCTGCGGGTGACCTGCGACGCATCAAGCAGCAGCCGGGGAAACCCTACATAAGTACATCCAGTGCTTCAATAGCGTTTGCCTCAAGATCCCCAAGGTTTCAGACGAGGCCATCATCTCGGTGTTCTCCGATGGCATCCGCGATGTCAAGATGAAGGAGGAGCTCGCCATCCATGAGGACCTGTGCACAGCACTGGAGATGTTCAGCATGGCAACCAAATGCGCGAGAGCTGTAGAAGGACGCCTCTCCCTCCTCGAGCTCCCAGCGGCTGACCTGGAAGACAAGAAGGCCAAGGTCAAGGACGTGAAGCGCAAAGGGGCGGCCGTGCTCGCGGCTGAACCAGAGATGAAGCGCGGCTGCGACTACCTAGAGTCATCCAAGGGCAGCCGTCTGTTCTATGTCTTCCACAACATACACAGCCACAACACCAATGATTGCCAGGAGCTCAGGGCCATCTGCGACTGGCGCCTCGGTCAACGCCCCGAGCGCAATGATCGAGGCTATGGCCGCGGAGGAGGTCGAAGTGGAGGACGCTGGGACAACCACGGCCCCGCTAGGAGTGGCGAGATCAGGCTCGTGAGGACCACTGGCAGGGCCAGCCTCGCGAGGGTGCCTGGAGAGATCAGCCTTGTGAGGACCGTCCTCAGGGCAATGCCGGCCTTCCTCCGCTGCCACTGCCACCAAGAAGGAACGATGACAACCACCAAGACGAGGGGGTTGGGGGCTTCCAGGAGCCACGCGCCATCGCCTGCATCTTGGGCGGCGCTCAGGCCCCGGCCTCTTAGCGCATCTTCAAGCAGTTCGCTCGCGAGGTGAACACGGCCCTACCTAGGCTCGAGGCTACACGTCCGCTCAGGTGGTCCAAGTGCACCATCACCTTCATCTTGTCCGACCAGCTCAAGTGTGCGGCAACTGCCGGCGCCCTCCTGATGCTTTGCTTGCTCATCATCGGCAATGTCCTTGTCACCAAGACCCTCAGCGATGGCGATGCGGGGCTCAATGTTCTTTCCATCGAGACATTCGATCGACTCCAAGTGTCGTATGATCAGCTGCAGCTCACCAAGCCTTTCTCAGGGGTGACCGACTGCTCCACCACCCCGATAGGGCAGATCCACCTCCCTGTCACCTTCGGCCAACACAACAACTACCGCACCGAGCTCATCGACTTCGACGTCGCCCACATCCGCCTTCCGTACAATGCCATCCTTGGATATCTAGACCTGGCCAAGTTCATGGCGGTGACTCATCATGGCTACAATGTCCTCAAGATGCCAGGGAACCGCGACATCATCACGATCACCTGCGAGGAGAAGGACGCGGTGTGCTCCCTCGAGCATGCCTACCAGGCTGCGGCGGTCGAAGACCCAGACAACGAAGGCGTCATCTACCCTCCCGAGGCTGTCCCAAGAAGAAGAAGAAGCTGCTCCGCCAAGAGCCTCAGGAGAGCGGGGTCTCCAGCGGCACCACCTCAGGACCTACGCCCACGAATGGGGCGCCTCCCTCTCTCGCATATGAAAGCGCTTCCGATGCCCTTAGGCTGGGCTCGGGGGCTCTCTTTTGGAGGGCCACTGACTTAGCCAATGTCACAAGGGAGGCGTTTGGGCACCACATGGAGGCATGCTTCGCCGCACGCTTCCCTCATGAGGGCACAAGGCATGGGGTGCCAGGTGCTCAGGAGTTCATCACCAAGGCGACCGAGGAGGTTCAAGAGGCGAGAGCCATGCGTGGCGACCGCCGCCCACCACCTGGCGCGGCTCCTTGTCCTGGCGAGGACAACGAGCTGGGTGTTTGCGTCAACATTCCAGGGCTCAACAGAGCTGCATCCCAGGAGCGCTTCTGGCCATCGTGCGTTGGTCGGTGTGAGGGCCCCCCTCACAGCTACGTTCGCATGCCTTTTGGCCTGCCGAGCGCAGCTATTACCTTCCAGCGTCGCCTGAGGAGCATCGTGGTGGCTCAGGAGACCAGGCACCACGTGGTCCTGGCGGAGATGGCGATGGTTCTTCACGAGCCTCCCGAGGTTCAGGACCCAGGCGGCTCGTGAGGAGTGACCTCTTCAGCACGCATCTTCAGCTACTCCAACATCTCTTCAGCGATGGAGCCAGGTGACATTTTCCAGTTTATTCAGTTGGGGGCACCCCACGATCTGCATTATCCCTAGGTCGCATGGGCCTGTCCCTGCAACATGTATCCTTTTGCATCTTTAATTTGCTCTGTTGGGGGCGCCCCTCGGGCTACATCATCCCCAGGTCGCGTGGGCCTGTCCCTGTGGCATGTGCCATTTTGCATCTATCAAAACTAGTGTTATCTCCTTCCATGAGGTGATTTATGTTATCACCTACTTGCTTGTTGCCCTTCGCGGCTTCCCACATTGCTGACCGGTCTCCTGCTCATCCCACAGCAGGGGCTACATGTGCTGGCATGGCGCTTATGCTTGGGTTCGTCCCTGCAATGCTGACAAACCTGAGAGATCAAGCTCTGGCTCGTGGCCCGCTCCGCGCACGTCACCTCACCAGATCCTCAATGCCTTCATCTCCTTGTGGAAAGATCAGTGGCAGGGCAGCAAAACGCGATTATGAGTTATATTCTCCTCTCAGACTAACCCGCGGGAATCTCCAGAGCTTAACTACAGGCGGCCCCGCCGGCCGCCCCCCTTTTTTACGTGATTCGCTTGCGTGTTAAAGGGGGGCTCCTGAGCATCGCGCCTCGGGAGCTCCTACTGACTCTCCAGCCCTCACCCCCTGGCCTTGATCACGGCATCGCGACCTGGCATACCAGCGGCGGCTTAGCCTCGCTCGAGGGTCGGGACCCGAGGACGCAGAGCATTTAGATGAGAAAGGAAAGGGGAGGCCGGCGTGAGCCCTGCCTAGTAGCACCACCGCTAAAGCGAAAATCGGGCGTTGCATAAGGAACCACCTCAGGCTTGCCAAAAGATAAGTCACCCATGCATGACGGCGCGAATCTCTTCGCCCGATGTTCTCCGCTCTCATAAACTCGCTCCGACAACGCTACTTCCCTTTTCGGCCTCCAGGGAGCTGCTTGAATGCCGAAGGGGACCTGTTGAGCATCGTGCCTCAGGAGCTCTTACCGGACCTCGGGCCACTCACCTCATGGCCTTGACCATGGCATCGCGACCTGGCATACCAGCAATGGCTAAAGCCTACCTGGGGACTGGGACCTGCCACAGTAGAGTGCTAAGCTACCGTGAGAACGAAAAGGGGGAACAATGCCGAAGCGGGACACACAACTACAACCTTATACTCGAAATAATAAACTTCGAAGCAAAAGCATTACAAGATTCTTTTTACATGCCCCCGCGGGGTTTTCCTTGATTCCTCGCAGGGGAAAAAAGAATAAAAACTTCAAGGAGCCCTGGCTATGGGCAACACCGTCGACGCCATCATCAACAGTGGGCCATGCGAGGCCTGCACCAACCCCATCCAGATCATCATCGACGTCGAGCGGATGCCGCTGCCGCGCTCCAGGCACGACGAGAACTCGGAGGCACGTAGCTCTCGTTGCTCGACCCCGGGGACTCACTGGGCTCAGGAGAGTCGCTGAACTCCCAGGAGTCATCGCTGCTGCTGGAGGAGCTGTTGGCAGGACCAGAAGCAGGCTCGGCACCCACTGCCACGCCATGCTGGCAGCTTCCCCCAGGGCAGCACTCCAGGCGGCAGCCTTCCTCGTCAAAGACCTTGAAGAACAGCGTGGAAGCGCCATTGTACTCAAAGTGGATGGCGAGGGCCCCGTCCGCACGGCAGGCACGGCCAACCTCGCCCCATCCTCGGGTCATGAAGATGCCTCCCGGAGGGACGGCCTCGATCTCCGCACCCGTGGCTAGGCTGCAGCACCTGGCGTGCTACAGCCACAAGTCAAGCGGCCCCCTCGGCAGCATCTCCTCAGCGAAGAACCATGGGAATCAGATCCAAGTGTGTGGTGGCATTGCCGCCCATATCACGAACTCACGCGAGGTGCCCTCGGTGTGGGTTCCCGGGCCAGCCGGCCACGCAGCCTCAGCCTGGCCACCGTGGCCATGGCCCGCGCGGCGCTGGGCACTGCTGCCCTCTCCAGGACCCTGCGCTCGGGCGTACAGAGGGAGCGGGAAGCCAGGCGGTGGCCGCTCATACCAAGGCCGCGCCACCTCCTGTCTCTCCCCGGCATCGCGAGTATGACTAAACCTCTTCTTTGGCGGGAGTGGTTTAGGCTCCTCTCGAGGGGCCTTCCCTTTTTCCGTCGCGGAGAAACTTCTGATCGGCGCCATGGGAGCTGTAGCAAGATGGAGAGACGAGAAAGAAGAAGAAGTAGACATCAAGAAGACAGGGATGAGCAAAGGGGGCTTCACCCCTCCCCTCATTTATAGCCAACAGGAGGCCAACCGCCGGCATCCACGATTGCACATAATGATGGTTTTTCTCTGCATGCAGCAGATTATCGTCATGTTGAACGGTTGTCGAGGCAGCGTGGGGAAGCGGAGGCGCCCACGTCCCATTAATCACCACGCGTCAACCAAGGCTGCAGGCGGTTGGGGCCCGCGGTAGTCCGCCCTTGCCCTTTGGCTTCGCCTCGAAGCCAAGATCAAGCGCGCCTTAGGCTCGGGGGCTACTGTGGGCATCCTGGGAATGGGGGTACCCAGACTTGCCTGCCTGCGACCCACGGCGTGGCTACAACGATGGCCCGGTACGGCCCAGCTTCGGCAACAACAACTCAAGACCCTCGCGAGGGGCCAAGCCTCGCGAGGCGGACGACACCAAGACCTCCCTGGGGGCCGGCCTCACTAGGCTGGCTCCCGAGGAGCGGAGATATCAAAGCAAGGTGCACGAGGCTCATATGACGTGAGCCATGACAACCAAGGCCAGGCGGGTGCCAGCGGACATAGCGTACCAGTTTACCGATTGGTGCCAAGGAGGCAAACGCAGATGCGGAGTCCCGAGGAATCAAGCAAAGGTTTCCTCTCTACTCCACACAATAGACTGTTCTGACCACCGTAAGTAACATGGAATCGCCAGTTCAACAGCATTGACAGCCCTCTTGTGAAGCTTCTGGTCCCTCTTGCACAAGCTAGTGGTAAACACATGATATTGCCCACTATTCAACTGTTTTGGGTTGCTCTGATATCCTGACTGTTGCTGCTAATTACCTTGGCCGGGTTGTGGATTATAACCTCATTGGTTACCCGTATGACCCTCACCGTGAAAGCCGCCTCCACCTGAACCGGCGCCCGGGCCATGAAAGCCGCCTCCACCTGAACCGCCACCAGGGCCGTGACCTCCATCAAATGCATTTGAATTTTTAAACACCTTCATGATTGTACATTCCTTCCACAGATGGGTGGCTGGCTTCTCCCGGGTGCCGTGTCTTGGACAAGGTTCATTCAATAGTTGCTCAAGGGTGGGACCTGACCCGCCCGACCAAGGGGGTTGCCTACCCTTGCGCTGTTGATTGTTGCCCTACGCATTGGTGTTAGCCACAAATTCGTCAGTCTTACATTTATTACCTCCTTGATTTGACAGGTTATGCTGGTGACCCTTGTCATTGCCGTTCTTTTTTCCCTTCCCTGTCTTTTCTTCATTAGACATAGGGTCCTTGGTACTATCAGAATCAGCATACTTGACGAGAGCCGCCATCAACTGGCCCATGTCATTGCACTCATGTTTAAGACGCCCCAGCTTTTGCTTCAGAGGTTCAAAACGGCAATTTTTCTCCAACATTAAGACTGCCGAGCCGGCATCCATCTTATTAGATGAATGAATTATCTCCTTGACCTGGCGCACCCAATGGGTTGTGGACTCCCCTTCCTCTTGCTTACAGTTAGTCAGGTCCAGGATTGACATAGGTTGCTTACATGTGTCCTTGAAGTTTTGAATGAACCGGGCCTTCAACTCCGCCCATGAGCCGATGGAATTGGGTGGCAACCCTTTCAACCAAGTGTGAGCCGTTCCATCCAACATCATGGTGAAGTACTTAGCCATCGCTGCATCGCTGACCTCCAAAAGCTCCATTGCCATCTCATAACTCTCAATCCATGCCCCAGGCCGCAAATCGTCCATGTAGTTAGGCACTTTACGAGGTCCCTTGAAGTCCTTAGGTAAGCGTTCATTACGTATAGCCGGCACCAAGCAAGGAACGCCTCCGGTCCTTGTAGCTACTCCTGCCTCAACGGAGGTTGCTGGATAAGCCGGAAAAGTCTGATGAGCCGCCTGCGCAGCTGCCAGTTGAATCGCCCGCTCAGCCTCTTGTCGAATCCTCTCCTGATCCGCTAAGTTAAGGGCTCCCGCCTGCACCAGCTCATGCCTACGCGGCTAGTTGCGGCGTTGAGCATTGCTTGACATCTCAGTTGAGTCCATATGCCTGCTATAGCTCGAGCTCTGGCTCGGACGAGGGGTTGAATGGATTCTGTCTCGACTGTAAGAGTACGCATCCTACTGTGCCAGAGCTGTCTGAAGAAGCTCCCTCACCCTTCGTGTCT
Organism: Triticum urartu; assembly: GCF_003073215.2. Classification (NCBI taxonomy): domain Eukaryota; kingdom Viridiplantae; phylum Streptophyta; class Magnoliopsida; order Poales; family Poaceae; genus Triticum; species Triticum urartu. The sequence continues at coordinate 638,365,812 of NC_053023.1, read as the reverse complement.
CGACTGCGGTCAGAGAGTCGCCTTCCATCAGGAGAGCCGCCAAACGAGCCGACGCAGCAATGAGGTTTTCCAAAGGATTGGAGAAGTGACCCGGCGGGGTTGGCGCATAATGAGGCGGAGCGCTATGCATGCGAGGCGGTTCCATGGCCCGTGGCTGAACCGGTGCTTCGGGTGTCGTGATCCGATTTGCCTTCGGCGGATTACTTGGACCGGCCCCAGGTGTATGGAAAAGGTTCCTAGGATCGAGCGTCAAAGGTAGACATGATTGAGTTTTCTGGTGCCTTCTCCTCATGACCGCGTTTGACGCGTTTAGATCCATGGAGAGCCGGAAGGTTTCTGCTTGAAGCTGCTGAGCACGAGCGTCCAAAGCCGCCTGCTCCGCGGCCATCCTGACCTCTTCAACCGCTAAGTTTTCCTTGGCCTGTGCCATCTCTTCGTGCACCCGTGCCACCTCCGCATCATGCTGAACTTTATCTGCCGGTTCCACCATGGCAGTCAATAGGGTCGTCAGCTTATCCATGAGGTCCATTAGTATCTGAGACGGGGAGCGCGCGGGGTCTCCTCACCCGGCCGCTGTTGACCCGGTGGTCATCACTACCGCAGTTGTGGAGTTCTGCCCGGGCTGGGTGCCTGTCATGAAAACTCCAGCTCGATTTGGCGGCTCAAAGGGGTCTGGAATACTGCTGCCATCGGAACAGCCCCCAAGCATGCCCTCCTGCAGCTAATACAACGAGTCCGTCTCGCCTGTTGATGACGTAGCGTCCGAACAGATGGCCATCTCACCGCCATCCACTGATCCTTCCGAGTATTCACCTCCATGGATGCAACCCACAAAAGCATGGTTTACGGCGGGTCGAGCCTGGGCGGGTCTCGCACGCTGAGCCGTCTCGATGATGTTGGTGCAGATGTCCAGCTCAGGGCCTGATTCGCTGATCTGGCCGATGAAGACATGAATCCCGTCTAAGGGGACCCGGTACCCGTACTCAATTGAGCCGGCCTCGGGGCCCCAGCCTTTGTCGTCGATGTAGAGCTTGCCGCGACGACTCTTGGTCATCCGGCCCACAACGTATCTGAGGGAGTCCTGGATTAGGGGGTGTCCGGATAGCCGGACTATACCTTCAGCCGGACTCCTGGACTATGAAGATACAAGATTAAAGACTTTGTCCCGTGTCTGGAAGGGACTTTCCTTGGCGTGGAAGGCAAGCTTGGCGATACGGATATATAGATGTCCTACCATTGTAACCGACTTTGTGTAACCCTAACCCTCTCCAGTGTCTATATAAACCGGAGGGTTTTAGTCCGTAGGACAACATACAGAACAACAATCATACCATAGGCTAGCTTCTAGGGTTTAACCTCTCTGATCTCGTGGTAGATCTACTCTTGTACTACCCATATCATCATTATTAATCAAGCAGGACGTAGGGTTTTACCTCCATCGAGAGGGCCCGAACCTGGGTAAAACTTCGTGTCCCTTGCCTCATGTTACCATCCGGCCTAGACGCACAGTTCGGGACCCCCTACCCGAGATCCGCCGGTTTTGACACCGACATTGGTGCTTTCATTGAGAGTTCCTCTGTGTCGTCGCCATCAGGAAGGATGCCTCGCCCCGTCTTTAAAGACGGCACCGTTTCTAAGGGAGCTTTGGCTGTCGGCCAAACCCTCCGGCTAGGTGGTTTTCTTATGACCGCCTGTTCGGCTTCTGCGCCGACGATGACCTCTCGAGCCATCAAAAACAATCTTCATGTCAGCTCGGAACTCGCCGAGCAATTAGATCCAATGGAGCTCTCCTCCATAAACGAGCTCTTGGATCGCATCACCGCCCTGGGAGTCGCTATGGATTACGACCAGATTGGGCCTAAGCCCGATCTGAGAGAGAGTAACTCTCCCCAAGTCACCCATCACGTTGCCGTGGTAGAGGGACAGTGCGGCGACCCCTCATCTATCTTAAGGACTAGCTACGTCCGGATTCCCGATCCCTCCAAGCCGGATACCCGCGGAGAGGAGGATATCACTCAAGACCTGAACTTAGAGTCAGGCGACGGACTGGATTCATTGGACAACATCCAGGAATCCAAATTTTCGAGTTCGGAAATTCCTCGGCCTCTGAGCCTGAGATGGGGTGAGGCTCCGGGTTTAATCCCATCCACCCACCCGAACATAAGCGATCTATCCCAAATTAGGCAAGAGCCCAAAGAAACAGTACATCATTACTGGGCCAGATTCCTCCTAGTTATGAACAGGATAAAGGACTGCCGCGAGGAAGACGCGATCTCACTCTTTTGCAATAGTTGCACGGACAAGGGAATCCTCAACGCCATAAGTCGCCATGATATTACACGCTTCGCTGACTTGGCGTCCATTGTACGAAAGTATTGTGCAATGGAAAGCGCCTGGAAAACCAAAATAAAATTTTGGGACGATCCGGCCCTGAATACAAACCCAGTCCGAAATAAAAGGGTGCATCATCGCCAGACACCCGGGTCAAACACCAAAAAGCAAAAACCCTCTACAGGGCATGGAACCGTACTGGAAGGATGGCTTAATGGACCCTGAAAAATTCATAGTACAGAGGACGCTACACCAACTCACAGCCTTAGAGCATGTTGGATACTCCGATAGGTGGACAAAATTGGCGAAGATCTCCTAATTTTGGAGGCCACAGAAAGCCACCCCAGAGACACCAATATGGTATTAACAGTCTTCGAGACTTTCGCATCAAATAACATGCGAAAAAGGACACTCCGCAGCCTTGCCGAAGTCTACCAAGTAGCAACAATAAACCCATGGAGTGACACGGCTATTACCTTTAACGCCAATGATGAACCTAAATTCCGAACAGCCCGAGTACCAGCCGCATTGGTCCTCAGTCCAATAGTGGACGGCTTTCGTCTTACCAAGGTACTCATGGACGGCGGCGGCGGATTGAACCTCATTTATGAGGAAACCCTACAAAAAATGGAAATAGACTGGAACCACATTGAGCGAAGCAGCACAACCTTTAGAGGAATAATCCCCAGTCGGGAAGCGCGCTGTACAGGAAAAATCACACTAGATGTGGTGTTCGGCACGCCGGATAATTACAGGTCTGAAGAGGTCACGTTCCATGTGGCTCCGTTCAGCAGCGGTTATCACGCTCTGCTAGGGCGGGAAGCGTTTACAATCTTCCAAGCAATACCCCATTACGGGTACATGAAGCTCAAGATGCCCGGGCCCAACGGGATCATCACTCTCGCTAGTGATCCGGACATAGCACTCCGCGCCGAAAACAAGATAGCTGCACTGGCCCTCGAGGCACTATCCGAAGCCCTAGCGGCTGAGGAACTGACTGCGCTGCGCTCCATGGTGAATAGGGACAATGTGGTACTCGACAAAATTCCAGGTCCATCCAACGGACCCCAATAAAACAGCTTCCATCGGGGCACAGTTAAACCCTGATGTAGATGCCGCACTACGAGAGTTCCTACGAGAGAACTGGGACATTTTTGCCTGGCACCCTTCAGACATGCCAAGAATCCCACGCAGGCTGGCCGAGCACAGCCTAAATATCCAAAAAGGATTCAAACCTGTCAAGCAAGCTCTTCGGTGTTTTTCTGAACCTAAGAGACAGGCCATGGGAGAGGAGCTAGCAAAGCTATTGGAGGCCGGATTCATCAGAGATATAAAACATCCGGACTGGCTAGCAAACCTGGTGATGGTACCAAAGAAGGACAAATCCTGGCGCTTGTGCGTTGATTTTAAAGACCTTAACAAGGCTTGCCCAAAGGATCCCTTCCCCCTCCCCCGCATCGATCAAATTATCGACGCTACCGCAGGACACGATTCGTTATGTTTCCTCGACGCATATTACGGCTACCATCAAATCAAGATGGCAGAATCAGAACAAGCCGCAACGGCATTTATCACACCATACGGCCCATTCTGCTTCAACACAATGCCCTTCGGGCTCAAAAACGCCGGCGCAACATATCATCGCATGATTCAAACATGTCTGGCAAACCAGATCGGCAAAACAGTGGCGGCATATGTAGATGATGTGGTCGTCAAAACAAGACACGTTGAATCTCTAGTAGACAACCTGAGGCTCACATTTGATAACCTCCGAACATAGGACATCAAGCTCAACCCGGAAAAATGCATTTTCGCGTCCCAGCCGGAAAGCTCTTGGGCTTCATTGTATCCGATAGAGGAATTGAAGCAAATACAGCCAAGATCCAAGCTCTATCACAATTGGATATCCCAAAGGACCTCAAACAAATACAAAAGTTAACCGGATGTGTGGCGGCTCTAAGCCGCTTTATCTCCCGCTTGGGGGAAAAGGCCCTACCCCTTTACCGCCTCCTTCGGCGCACCGAACAGTTCGAATGGACGGATGCAGCCATGGCCGGACTCGACGAAATAAAAGCCATATTGGCAACAAACCCAGTCCTGGCCGCGCCAAACATTGGTGAACCAATGCTACTGTACATTGCAGCAACACATCAGGTGGTAAGCGCAGTGCTCGTCGTCGAACGAGAAACGGACGGACACAAATTCCCCCTTCAAAAGCCGGTCTATTATGTGTCCACTGTCCTCACTCCGTGCAAATCACGGTACCCACATTATCAAAAGATTGCTTATGCGGTATTCATGGCATCCCGGAAGCTACGACACTACTTTCAAGAGTGTTCAATAACAGTAGCCTCGGAAGTACCACTTAACGATATTATAAACAACCATGATGCAACAGGACAGATTGCAAAATGGGCCATTGAGCTCCTCCCATTCGACATAACTTATAAACCATGGCAAGCCATCAAGTCGCAAGTTTTGGCCGACTTCGTCGCAGAATGGACGGAGGCCGAACTCCCTAAAGAGTACGGCACATATTCAAATTGGATCATGCATTTCGACGGTTCCAAGATGTTGGCCGGACTAGGGGTTGGCATCGTTTTGACGTCCCCCACAGGAGACACAGTTCAATACGTACTCCAGATTATGTACACAGACTCCAACAATGCAGCCGAATATGAGGCCCTTTTACATGGTCTCCGGATGGCAGTATCCATGGGCATTCAACGCCTAGAGGTGCGCGGGGACTCGAACCTCGCAATATCCCAAATAAATGGAGACTTCGATGCCAATGAAGTAACAATCTTATCCGGCCCATCAGGTAACGAACGTCCTTGTTACTTTCCCTCTGAGGGCTCCGTGGACGCCAACTTAGGCGCTTCTTTAGTGGAGCACTGTCAAACTCAGGGAGGCCGATCCGGACAGGATCCGGCAGCGGGACGTCCTCTATGTAAAACCATTCCGAAGGCCAGTCCTCAGACGCCTTCTTCGGGGTTCCGGATAGATATCCGGTCCCGGCGATGCGCCACACTTCGGCTCCGCCCACTTGATATATTGACCCCTTCTGAGAACGGGGCACAAGGCAGAATAGCTCTTTCCACAGCCCGAAATGAGCCTCAACACCCAAGAACAGCTCGCAGAGGGCTACGAAGCCCGCGATATGCAATATGGAGGCAGGCGTAAGATTGTGTAGATGGAGGCCATAGAACTCCAGTAGCCCCCGGAGAAACGGATGGATTGGAAATCTGAGCCCTCTTATTAAATAAGGGACAAGGCATACCCGCTCTCCTTTGGAGGGATTAGGGGCACCCTTCGCTTGCTCTCCACCATTATAGATGGCAAGCCGGCTCGAACCGGGACCATATAGGCCGGGGGGAGCAATCCCTTGGTCTGGAGCGTCACTAGCTCGCTATGCGGGATGGAGCATCTCTCCCAATATCCAGGCTGAGGGCTAGAAGGGCGAAGGGAGGAGTTGCGACGGCTGGCCATGGTGGAATGGACCTTTGTCGGATGCGCTCTGATGAACACTCGCGAAGGGGAGAAGGTGTGGTTTGGATCTAAATCCTCGTCCCCTTAAATGGGCGGCTCATTTACGCGGCTAGGGGTGTGGATGTAAAAACACTCAGACTTTTCATATTCGTTTGACACGTGGGAGGCGGCCATTATTGGCTGTAGAAGCCAAGGAGCGCAATATTTACAAGAAGCTGGACTTTATTCAACAGGTACACAGAATTTGGAGGAGTACCCACCTTGCAATGCCGAAGCCAATCTGTGCGCCGGACTCATCGTCATTGAAGCCTGGTTCGGGGCCTACTGAGGGAGTCCTGGATTAGGGGGTGTCCGGATAGCCGGACTATACCTTCAGCCGGACTCCTGGACTATGAAGATACAAGATTGAAGACTTCGTCCCGTGTCCGGAAGGGACTTTCCTTGGCGTGGAAGGCGAGCTTGGCGATACGGATATATAGATCTCCTACCATTGTAACTGACTTTGTGTAACCATAACCCTCTCCGGTGTCTATATAAACCAGAGGGTTTTAGTCCGTAGGACAACATACAGAACAACAATCATACCATAGGCTAGCTTCTAGGGTTTAGCCTCTCTGATCTGGTGGTAGATCTACTCTTGTACTACCCATATCATCAATATTAATCAAGCAGGACGTAGGGTTTTACCTCCATCGAGAGGGCCCGAACCTGGGTAAAACTTCGTGTCCCTTGCCTCATGTTACCATCCGGCCTAGACGCACAGTTCGGGACCCCCTACCCGAGATCCGCCGGTTTTGACACCGACAGTATCCCTTGAGCCCTTCGAAGTTTCCCTTCAAGAACTCAAATCCACCGTGCGCTGGCCCCACAGTGGGTGCCAACTGTCGTGGAATTGTCACGGCAGATGTGCAACACCCTGGATGTAATTTACCTTATTTGTACTCCAACTCTTGCCGTTTCCGGCACTAAGTTATGTTATTTCCTCGTTGTCGGGTTTTTGTCTTCGTGTTGTTTTGTCTTTGTCATGCATCTCATATCATGTCATCATGTGCATTGCATTTGTATACGTGTCCGTCTCATGTATTTGAGCATTTTCCCCGTTGCCCGTTTTGCATTCCGGCGCTCCTATGTCCTCTGGTGTCCCTTTCTACCTCTTTTCGTGTGTGGGTGTTAAACGTTTTTAGTTTGGGCCGAGACTTGCCAAGCGGCCTTGGTTTACTACTGGTAGACCGCCTGTCAAGTTTCGTGCCATTTGGACTTTGTTTGATACTCCAACCGTTAACCGAGGGACCGAAAAGGCCTCGTTTGTGTTGCAGCCCAACACCCCTCCAAAGTGGCCCAAAACCCACCTAAACCTCCTCCATCATATAGACCGTTCGATCACGATCGTGTGGCCGCAAACCGCACCTCATTTGGAGCTCCCTAACTCCCTCTACGCCTATATAAAGACCCCCCCCATTTCAATTCACATACGAAACCCTAGCCCCCCTCCTCCTCCAGCCGCCGGACGAAATCCGGACGGCCGGACACGTCCACTCCGCCTGTCCGCCGTCACGTGTCGCCACCCTATTCGCCGCCGCCAGGGCCCGCGGGGCCCATCGACGGCCCTTCCCGCGGCCCATCCGAGCACCGTCGCCCGCGCCTGTTCGCCACCATCGCCGACCCGGTTCCCCGCCGCCTTCGCCGCTCGACCTCGCCGCCGACGAGCTCGCCCGCCGCCCGGCCTCGCGCAGCCCGACGCCGGCCGCCCTCGCCTCCACAGCGCCACCGCGCATCCACGCCGTCGGCCAGCTGCCTCTCCGCCGGATCCGCTCGAGCACCGCGCGCCCCTCGCCGCCCTCGGGTGCCCCAGCCTCCCCTCGCCGGAGTGAGCTTGCAGCTCGCCGGAGACCTCGAGTTGCACCGCTGCTACAGTGCCCGTCGCCGGATCTGAGATCCCCGCTACAGTAAACCCTAGTCTGGGGTTGACTTTTCCCTCTCCTCCTGTTAATGTTTTCATACTTTGGCGCATCATAACTTCCTCATCATGGCTCCGATTCGTGCGTGTAGCATATCAACATGTTCATCTCGACGAGTACATCATTTCATCTCATTGCATCATTTTCATTTGAGCTCATCTTGATGCCCGAAATGCTGTTGGAAGAGGGCTATGTGATGATAGTTTCAGATCTGTTTCAGCAAATGCACTTTTGTCATTTTTGCCATGATTAATGTGTGCATGCTATGATCCTGAGCTCTACATGTGTTTTGAAGAATTCCATGCCATCTTTCAGGGGTGTATGCCATGTATTTTTATGATCTTTGTGGTGACTAGCACAAGCATGCAAAGTAGCTTACTCAATGATGCTGATTTCAGGGACTTAGAATTTCACTAAGTCCTTGCCCTGTCATTATTTTTATGCCATATGTTCATGTTGTTTCCTAGTGATCCGTGCCTCTTTTGAGGATGATCAGTACGGATGTTTTGTAGATAATGTTGTGCTCTATCCATCCATGTCTTTGTTTGAAATTATGGAGCATCCTAGCTTGAGTCAATTGAGCTCTACTTTTGCTATAAAATGTTCCTGGCAGATTGTTAACATGTTTTGCAATTTTGCCAAGCTTGTTGTTGTTGATCCGTGCATGCTATGTTGTTGTTCTTGCCATGTCTAGATTCTATGCCATGTCTATTTGTTGGGTGTATGCTTAGTTTGTCATGCAATGCCTCGTAGTGAGTGCATCGAGCTCGTAAACATTCCTACTTGTTAACTGTTTTGCATGCTCCAGTTTTTCACCAAGTCTGAATCTGTTTATGTTTTTGCCATGTTCGCATGCTTGCAATTGTATTTTCTGATCCCTTTTGGCTTATGGTCAGTAAGGGAATTTTGTTATATGCTTTGATTAGCTTCATGCCATGCCTTGATTTTCCATGATATGTTCCTGTAGCATGTAGTTATCGTGCTCTAAACATTGCTTCCTGATGATAAATTCCTGACATGCTGTTAATTTCACTAAGTCTAAAACCTGTTATCTTTTGCACTTTTTCCATGCTTGTTTGAACCTGCTATTGAGTGAATTAGCCGTAGCTCAGTGTTCATCTTTTGTCAAGCATCTTGAGTGGATCCCTGCCATGTATTGTTTTGTCATGTTTGAGTGCAGTAGCTTATTTATCTTGATGCATTTAGAAGGCTACTTGTTGTTTATCGCAGACCGGTGCCATATTTGTTTTGCTTGTCATTTCCAAATCGTGCATCCGATTCCGGTGATCTTTATATCGATTTCGACCGAAATCAACTCCTCTTTCCAGTGGCACTCTTGGATTTCCAAGTTGAGGCCAGGTTCTACATTCCTTTCCAAATCATGCATATGCATCACATATCGCATCCCGCATATCATACCATGTTTGCATCATGTTGCTTGAGCATTGCACGTGGTTGATTTTATTCCCTTTTGCTTGTTGTTCTTGTTTGGGTAGAGCCGGGAGATGAGTACGTGAACGGGGAGCCCGTTGAGTACGCTTACGAGGATCAAGGCAACTCTGAGAACTTTGCAGGCAAGATGACCATACCCTCGAAATCACTTCTATCTTTGCTTGCTAGATGCTCGCTCTTTTGCTTTGCCTATGCTACGATACCTACCACTTGCTTATCATGCCTCCCATATTTCCATGTCAAACCTCTAACCCACCTTGTCCTAGCAAACCGTTGTTTGGCTATGTTACCGCTTTGCTCAGCCTCTCTTATAGCGTTGCTAGTTGCAGGTGAAGATTGGAGATCGTTCCTTGTTGGAACATTGTTTATTGTTGGGATATCACAATATTATATTGTTTATCTTAATGCACCTATATACTTGGTAAAGGGTGGAAGTCTCGGCCTTATGCCTAGTGTTTTGTTCCACTCTTGCCGCCCTAGTTTCCGTCATATCGGTGTTATGTTCCCGGATTTTGCGTTCCTTACACGGTTGGGTTATAATGGGAACCCCTTGACAGTTCTCCTTGAATAAAACTCTTCCAGCAATGCCCAACATTGGTTTTACCTTTTGCCACCTAGCCTTTTTCCCTTGGGTTTCGCGGACTCAAGGGTCATCTTTATTTTAACCCCCCCCCCCGGGCTAGTGCTTCTCTAAGTGTTGGTCCAACTGAGCGATGTCCGGGGCTACCAGGGGAAACTCTGGGATGGCTTACCCGACGTCTGGCTCATCTGAGTGTGCCCTGAGAACGAGATATGTGCAGCTCCTATCGGGATTTGTCGGCACATTCGGGCGGATTTGCTGGTTTAGTTTTACCATTGTCGAGATGTCTTGTAACCGGGATGCCGAGCCTGATCGGATTGTCTTGGGAGAAGGAATATCCTTCGTTAACCGTGAGAGCTTGTGATGGGCTAAGTTGGGACTCCCCTGCAGGGATTTGAACTTTCGAAAGCCGTGCCCGCGGTTATGGGCAGATGGGAATTTGTTAATGTCTGGTTGTAGATAACCTGAAACTTAACTTAATTAAAATGCACCAACCGCGTGTGTAACTGTGATGGTCTCTTCTCGGCGGAGTCCGGGAAGTGAACACGGTGTTGGAGTAATGCTTGACGTAGGTTGTTCTAGGATCACTTCTTGATCATAGTTGTTCGACCGTGCTTTTTCCTTCTCTTCTCGCTCTCTTTTGCGAATATGTTAGCCACCATATATGCTAGTCGCTTGCTGCAGCTCCACATCATACCTTTACCCTTACCTATAAGCTTAAATAGTCCTGATCGCGAGGGTGTGAGATTGCTGAGTCCCCGTGACTCACAGTTTACTTCCAAAACCAGATGCAGGGACCGATGATACCGTTCCAGATGATATGACCGAGCTCAAGTGGGACTTCGATGAAGACTCTCGTCGTTACTACGTGTCTTTCCCAGATGATCAGTAGTGGTGCCCAGTTGGGGCGATCGGGGACTTTGTCGCATTTGGGGGTTGATCTTTATTTTGGTTCCGTAATCGAACCTTGAGTGTATTGGATGAATGTAATGACTTATTTATGTATTTGTGTGACGTGGCGAGTGTAAGTCAACTATGTATATTTTCCCTTATTGTATTACATGGGTTGTTTGCGAAGATTACCTCACTTGCGACATTGCTTTCAATGCGGTTATGCCTCTAAGTCGTGCTTCGACACGTGGGAGATATAGCCGCATCGAGGGCGTTACAAGATGTCCTAGCAGAAGGACTTAGTCGTAGGGCCATCGCAACTAGGAAGCTTGAAGGGGTTAATTGGGACAAAGGACACGAGAGGTTTTATACTAGTTCGGCCCCTTACGATGAAGGTAAAAGCCTACGTCTAGTTGTGTTGATATTGTTGGGGTTTCGATCACCAAGAGGCTAGTTCACCGGCTTGGTTATCGATCTCTTATTTCTTGCCCTAAGCCGCCACCGGGTCGTCCCCTTATGTACACAGGTTGACGCCTGGCGGCCTACAGAGTCCCGGCCGGCTTATAAAGCGTGTTCGGCTCGGTGACTTCTTTTACATTCCTTTCCATACAAGTCTTTCCTTACATATGGCGGTTTACAATATTGGGCCTTAAGCCGCCTCTGGGCTTAGGCCTTCTATAAACTTTAATAAACTATCGTCTTGACTGTTTTCTGGGCTTCCTTTGTGACCCGTCATTGGGACTGACCCGACCCCTCCTGGGCGAGTCATAACTGATAGTTATATCCCCAATAGTAGAGGCTATCAGAATTCATACAGGCTAGACATCTAGGGTTTAGCCATTATGATCTCGGGGTAGATCAACTCTTGTAACCCCTATACTCATCAAATACAATCAAGCAGGACGTAGGGTTTACCTCCATTAAGAGGTCCCAAACCTGGGTAAACATCGTGTCCCCCTTGTCTACTGTTACCTTCGATCCTCAACCGCACAGTTCGGGACCCCCTACCCGAGATCAGCCGGTTTTAACACCGACATTGGTGCTTTCATTGAGAGTTTCACTGTGCCGTCGACAGAAGGTTCGATGGCTCGTTCGATCATCAACAACGATGTTGTTTCCGGGGAAACTTTCCTCCCCGGCCAGATTTTTGTGTTCGGCGGCTTTGTTCTATGTGCCAACTGGATTGGTCACCTCAAATAGATCGACAACTATGCCCCTGGTCATCAGATCAGTTTCAGGAACTGAAATTATGTTGCTGATATCCGAGGAGATTTGATCTACGAAGGGTTCGCGGCCCCGACCACCGCTCTGGCCTTAGATCCGGAGCGAACTGCTGGGTCCGAAGATGGGAGTTTGAAGCCCGTCGGACTCTCAGCTGTGAAACTCACAATCGGGGATCCGGAGGCGATTTTGTCTTCGGCCAGCCCGGAGTCAGGCTGGCGAGTGTAAGTCATGGAAAGGCCGGACTCGCCCCCGGACTCTAGCTCCGAACTCTTGAAGCTTGCGCCCAGCAAGCGTGGCCAAGAGGCCTTTGCCCTGGCCCGTCCCGCAGACTCTCGTTTCCCCGTCCAGCCCTCGATCTTAAACGAGGCTCTAGACTTGATGATGTCCCTCGCCATTATAGAGGAATCGCCTGCGAACTATGCCCAGCCCGGACTAGGGGCTGAGAGCAGGGAATTTTACGTCCCACCCACCACCCATTTCATAGCCACTATCGAGGACTTAACCAACATGCTGGATGCTACCTCTTGAGCACTGCGTTGGTTTTCCCCGAAGAGGAAGGGATGATGCAGCAAAGTAGCGTAAGTATTTCCCTCAGTTTTTGAGAACCAAGGTATCAATCCAGTAGGAGGCTACGCGTGAGTCCCTCGTACCTGCACAAAACAAATAAATCCTCGCAACCAACGCAAATAGGGGTTGTCAATCCCTATAAGGCCACTTACGAGAGTGAGATCTGATAGATATGATAAGATAATATTTTTGGTATTTTTATGATAAAGATGCAAAGTAAAATAAAGGCAAAGTAAATAGCAAAGGAAATAACTAAGTAGTAGGAGATTAATATGATGAGGATAGACTCGGGGGCCATAGGTTTCACTAGTGGCTTCTCTCGAGAGCATAAGTATTCTACGCTGGGTGAACAAATTACTGTTGAGCAATTGACAGAATTGAGCATAGTTATGAGAATATCTAGGTATGATCATGTATATAGGCATCACGTCCGAGACAAGTAGACCGACTCCTGCCTGCATCTACTACTATTACTCCACTCATCGACCGCTATCCAGCATGCATCTAGAGTATTAAGTTAAAAACAGAGTAACGCCTTAAGCAAGATGACATGATGTAGAGGGATAGACTCATGCAATATGAAGAAAACCCCATCTTGTTATCCTCGATGGCAACAATACAATACGTGCCTTGCTGCCCCTACTGTCACCGGGAAAGGACACCACAAGATTGAACCCAAAGCTAAGCAGTTCTTCCATTGCAAGAAAGATAAATCTAGTAGGCCAAACCAAACTGATAATTCGAAGAGACTTGCAAAGATAACCAATCATACATAAAAGAATTCAGAGAAGATTCAAATATTGTTCATAGATAGACTTGATCATAAACCCACAATTCACCGGTCTCAATAAACACACCGCAAAAAGAAGATTACATCGAATAGTTCTCCACAAGAGAGGGGGAGAACATTGTATTGAGATCCAAAAAGAGAGAAGAAGCCATCTAGCTACTAACTATGAACCCGTAGGTCTGAGGTAAACTACTCACACTTCATTGGAGGGGCTATGGTGTTGATGTAGAAGCCCTCCGTGATCGATGCCCCCTTCGGCGGAGCTCCGGAACAGGCCCCAAGATGGGATCTCGTGGATACAGAAAGTTGCGGTGGTTGAATTAGGTTTTTGGCTCCGTATCTGATCATTTGGGGGCACGTAGGTATATATAGGAGGAAGGAGTACGTCGGTGGAGCAACAGGGGGCCCACGAGGGTGGAGGGCGCGCCTGGTGGGGGTGGGCACGCCCCCCTACCTCGTGGCCACCTCTTTTCTTTCTTGACGTAGGGTCCAAGTCTCCTGGGTCTTGTTCGTTGAGAAAATCATGTTCCCGAAGATTTCATTCCGTTTGGACTCCGTTTGATATTCCTTTTCTTCGAAACCCTAAAACAAGCAAAAAACAACAATTCTAGGCCGGGCCTCTGGTTAATAGGTTAGTCCCAAAAATAATATAAAAGTGGATAATAAAGCCCAATAATGTCCAAAACAGTAGATAATATAGCATGGAGCAATCAAAAATTATAGATACGTTGGAGACGTATCAAGCATACCCAAGCTTAATTCATGCTTGTCCTCGAGTAGGTAAATGATAAAAACAGATTTTTTTTGATGTGGAGTGCTACTTGGCATAATTTTTAATGTAATTCTTCTTAATTGTGGTATGAATATTCAGATCCGAAAGATTCAAGACAAAAGTTCATATTGACATAAAAATAATAATACTTTAGGCATACTAACTAAGCAATTATGTCTTCTCAAAATAACATGGCCAAAGAAAGTTCATCCCTAAATCATATAGTTTAGTCATGTTTCATTTTCGTCACACAAGAATGCTCTCATCATGCACAACCCCGATGACAAGCCAAGCAATTGTTTCATACTTTAGTAATATCAAACCTATAAACTTTCAAGCAATATATGAGCGCGAGCCATGGACATAGCACTATGGGTGGAATAGAATATAATGAGGGGGTTATGTGGAGAAGACAAAAAAGGAGAAAGTCTCACATCAACGAGGCTAATCAATGGGCTATGGAGATGCCCACCGGTTGATGTTAATGCAAGGAGTAGGGATTGCCATGGAACGGATGCACTAGAGCTATAAATGTATGAAAGCTCAACAAAAGAAACTAGTGGGTGTGCATCCAACTTGCTTGCTCACGAAGACCTAGGGCACTTGAGGAGGCCCATTGTTGGAATATACAAGCCAAGTTCTATAATGAAAATTTCCCACTAGTATATGAAAGTGACAAAACAAGAGACTCTCTATCATGAAGATTACAGTGCTACTTTGAAGCACAAGTGTGGCAAAGGATAGTAACATTGTCCCTTCTCTCTTTTTCTCTAATTTTTCTTTTTTTATGGCCTTTCTCTTTTTTTTATATTCCTCACTTGGGACAATGCTCTAGAAAATGATGATCATCACACTTCTATTTATTTACAACTCAATGATTACAACTCGATACTAGAACAAAGATGACTCTATATGAATGCCTCCGGCGGTGTACCGGGATATGCAATGGACCAAGAGTGACATGTATGAAAGAATTATGAACGGTGGCTTTGCCACAAATACTATGTCAACTACATGATCATGCTAAGCAATATGACAATAATGAATGTGTCATGATGAACGGAATGATGGAAAGTTGCATGGCAATATATCTCGGAATGGCTATGGAAATGCCATAATAGGTAGGTATGGTGGCTATTTTGAGGAAGATATAAGGAGGTTTATGTGTGAAAGAGCGTATCATATCACGGGGTTTGGATGCACCGACGAAGTTTGCGCCAACTCTCAATGTGAGAAAGGGCAATGCACGGTACCGAAGAGGCTAGCAAGGATGGAAGGGTGAGAGTGCGTATAATGCATGGACTCAACATTAGTCATAAAGAACTCACATACTTATTGCAAAAATCTACAAGTCATCAAAAACCTCGGTACTACGCGCATGCTCCTAGGGGGATAGATTGGTAGGAAAAGACCATCGCTCGTCCCCGACCGCCACTCATAAGGAGGACAATCAAATAACACCTCATGTTTCAAATTTGTTACATAATGTTTACCATACGTGCATGCTACGGGACTTGCAAACTTCAACACAAGTATTTCTCAATTTCACAACTACTCAACTAGCACGACTTTGATATTATTACCTCCATATCTCAAAACAATCATCAAGCATCAAACTTCTCTTAGTATTCAAAACACTCTTAAGAAAATTTTACTAACTTTGAATACCTGGCATATCAGGATTTAAGTAAATTACCATGCTATTAAGACTCTCAAAATAATCTAAGTGAAGCATGAGATATCAATAGTTTCTATAAAACAAATCCACCACCGTGCTCTAAAAGATATAAGTGAAGTACTAGAGCAAAACTATATAACTCAAAAGATATAAGCGAAGCACATAGAGTATTCTAACAAATTTCAAATCATGTATGGCTCTATCAAAAGGTGTGTACAGCAAGTATGATTGTGGTAAACTAAAAAGCAAAGACTCAAATAATACAAGACGCTCCAAGCAAAACACATATCATGTGGCGAATAAAAATATAGCTCCAAGTAAAGTTACCGATAGAAGTAGACGAAAGAGGGGATGCCTTCCGGGGCATCCCCAAGCTTTGGCATTTAGGTGTCCTTATATTATCTTGGGGGTGCCATGGGCATCCCCAAGCTTAGGCTCTTTCCACTCCTTGTTCCATAATCCATCAAATCTTTACCCAAAACTTGAAAACTTCACAACACAAAACTTAAAGTAGAAAATCTCGTGAGCTCCGTTAGCGAAAGAAAATAGAAGACCACTTCAAGGTACTGTAATGAACTCATTATTTATTTATATTGGTGTTATACCTACTGTATTCCAACTTCTCTATGGTTTATAAACTATTTTAATAGCCATAGATTCATCAAAATAAGCAAACAACACACGAAAAACAGAATCTGTCAAAAACAGAACGGTATGTAGTAATATGTAGCTAGCGCAAGATCTGGAACCCCAAAAATTCAAAAATAAATTGCTGGACGTGAGGCATTTATCTATTAATCATGTGCAAAAAGAATTAACTAAATATCACTTTCCAAATAAAAATGACAGCAGTTCTCGTGAGCGCTAAAGTTTCTGTTTTTTACAGCAAGTTCAACAAGACTTCCCCAAGTCTTCCCAACGGTTCTACTTGGCACAAACACTAATTAAACACAAAAAACAAAACCAAAACAGAGGCTAGATAAATTATCTATTAATAAACAGGAGCAAAAAGCAAGAAATAAAAATAAAATTGGGTTGCCTCCCAACAAGCGCTATCGTTTAACGCCCCTAGCTAGGCATAACAAGCAAGAATAGATCTAGGTTTGCCATCTTTGGTAGGCAATCCATAAGTGGCTCTCATAATAGATTCATAAGGTAATTTAATTTTATTTCTAGGAAAGTGTTCCATGCCTTTCCTTAATGGAAATTGGAATCTAATTTTTCCTTCCTTCATACCAATAATTGCACCGATCGTTCTAAGGAAAGGTCTTCCAAGAATAATAGGACATGAAGGATTGCAATATATGTCAAGAACAATAAAATCTATGGGCACATAATTCCTATTTGCAATAATAATAATATCATTAATTTTCCCATAGGTTTCTTAATAGTGGAATCCGCAAGGTGCAAGTTTAGAGAGCAATCATCAAAATCACGGAAACCTAACAAATCACACAAAGTCTTTGGAATCGTGGAAACACTAGCACCCAAATCACATAAAGCATAGCATTCATGATCTTTAATTTTAATTTTAATAGTTGGTTCCCACTCATCATAAAGTTTTCTAGGGATAGAAACTTCCAATTCAAGTTTTTCTTCATAAGATTGCATCAAGGCATCAACGATATGTTTAGTAAACGCTTTATTTTGACTATAAGCGTGAGGAGAATTTAGCACGGATTGTAACAAGGAAATACAATCAATAAAATAGAAATTTTCATAGTTAAATTCCTTGAAATCCATAATAGTGGGTTTAGCAACATCTAGGGTTTTAATTTCTTCAATCCCACTTTTATCAAATTTAGCATCAAGATCAACAAATTCTGAATTCTTGGAACGCCTTCTAGGTAAAGGTGGATCATATTAAGTCCCATCATTATCAAGATTCATATTGCAAAACAAAGATTTAATAGGGGACACATCAATAACTTTTAGATCTTCATCTTTATTTTCATAGGAACTAGAAGAACACGCTCTTATAAAGGCATCTTTCTTAGCACGCATCCTAGCAGTTCTTTCTTTGCACTCATCAATGGAAATTCTCATGGCTTTGAGAGACTCATTGATATCATGCTTAGGTGGAATAGATCTAAGTTTCAAAGAATCAACATCAAGAGAAATTCTATCAATGTTCCTAGCCAAATCATCAATCTTAAGCAATTTTTCTTCAATCATAACATTAAAATTCTTTTGCGAAGTAATAAATTCTTTAATATTAGATTCAAAATCAGAGGGTATATTATTATAATTTCCATAAGAATTGTTGTAGGAATTACCATAATTATTAGAGGAATTACTAGGATAAGGCCTAGGGTTGAAATTTCCTCTATACGCGTTGTTACCAAAATTGTTCCTACCAACAAAATTCACATCCATAGATTCATTATTATTCTCAATCAAAGTAGACAAGGGCATATCATTAGGATCAGAAGAAACACTCTTATTAGCAAATAATTCCATAAGATCATCCATCTTTCCACTCAAAACATTAATTTCTTCTATCACATGCACCTTTTTATTAGTAGATCTTTCAGTATGCCATTGAGAATAATTAACCATAATATTGTCTAGGAGTTTAGTAGCTTCTCCTAAAGTTATTTCCATAAAAGTGCCTCCCGCGGCCGAATCTAAAAGATTTCTAGAAGCAAAATTCAATCCGGCATAAAAAAATTGTATAATCATCCACATATTTAAACCATGAGTAGGGCAATTACGTGTCATTAATTTCATTCTCTCCCAAGCTTGTGCAACATGTTCATGATCAAATTGCTTAAAATTCATAATATCGTTTCTAAGAGAGATGATCTTAGCGGGAGGAAAATACTTAGAGATAAAAGCATCTTTGCACTTATTCCATGAATCAATACTATTTTTAGGCAAAGACGAAAACCAAGCTTTAGCACGATCCCTAAGCGAAAAAGGAAATAGCTTCAATTTAACAATATCATTATCCACATCTTTCTTCTTTTGCATGTCACACAAATCAACGAAGCTATTTAGATGGGTAGAGGAATCTTCACTAGGAAGGCCGGAAAACGGATCTTTCATGATAAGATTCAGCAAAGCAGTATTAATTTCACAAGATTCAGCATCGGTAAGAGGAGCAATCAGAGTGCTAATAAAATCATTGTTGTTGGTATTGGTGAAGTCACACAATTTAGTATTATCTTGAGCCATCATGACAACCAAGCAAACTAACACACAAGCAAACAAAAAGCCAGCGGGCAAAAAGAGGCAAATAGAGAAAGAGAGGGAGGATAGAGAGAGAGAGGGCGAATAAAATGGCAAGGGTGAAGTGGGGGAGAGGAAAACGAGAGGCAAATGGCAAATAACATAATGCGGGAGATAAGGGTATGTGATGGGTACTTGGTATATTAACTTTTGCGTATACCTCCCCGGCAATAGCGCCAGAAATCCTTCTTGCTACCTCTTGAGCACTGCGTTGGTTTTCCCCGAAGAGGAAGGGATGATTCAG
Source organism: Triticum urartu (assembly GCF_003073215.2). Lineage (NCBI taxonomy): Eukaryota > Viridiplantae > Streptophyta > Magnoliopsida > Poales > Poaceae > Triticum > Triticum urartu. The sequence goes on along the minus strand of NC_053023.1, from coordinate 638,346,605 downwards.
CAAAGTAGCGTAAGTATTTCCCTCAGTTTTTGAGAACCAAGGTATCAATCCAGTAGGAGGCTACATGCGAGTCCCTTGTACCTTCACAAAAGAAATAAATCCTCGCAACCAACGCAAATAGGGGTTGTCAATCCCTATAAGGCCACTTACGAGAGTGAGATCTGATAGATATGATAAGATAATATTTTTGGTATTTTTATGATAAAGATGCAAAGTAAAATAAAGGCAAAGTAAATAGCAAAGGAAATAACTAAGTAGTAGGATATTAATATGATGAAGATAGACCCGGGGGCCATAGGTTTCACTAGTGGCTTCTCTCGAGAGCATAAGTATTCTACGCTGGGTGAACAAATTACTGTTGAGCAATTGACAGAATTGAGCATGGTTATGAGAATATCTAGGTATGATCATGTATATAGGCATCACGTCCGAGACAAGTAGACCGACTCCTGCCTGCATCTACTACTATTACTCCACTCATCGACCTCTATCCAGCATGCATCTAGAGTATTAAGTTAAAAACAGAGTAACGCCTTAAGCAAGATGACATGATGTAGAGGGATAGACTCATGCAATATGAAGAAAACCCCATCTTGTTATCCTCGATGGCAACAATACAATACGTGCCTTGCAGCCCCTACTGTCACTGGGAAAGGACACCGCAAGATTGAACCCAAAGCTAAGAACTTCTCCCATTGCAAGAAAGATCAATCTAGTAGGTCAAACCAAACTGATAATTCGAAGAGACTTGCAAAGATAACCAATCATACATAAAAGAATTCAGAGAAGATTCAAATATTGTTCATAGATAGACTTGATCATAAACCCACAATTCATCGGTCTCAACAAACACACCGCAAAAAGAAGATTACATCGAATAGTTCTCCACAAGAGAGGGGGAGAACATTGTGTTGAGATCCAAAAAGAGAGAAGAAGCCATCTAGCTACTAACTATGGACCCGTAGGTCTGAGGTAAACTACTCACACTTCATCGGAGGGGCTATGGTGTTGATGTAGAAGCCTCCATGATCGATGCCCCCTCCGGCGGAGCTCCGGAACAGGCTCCAAGATGGGATCTCGTGGATACAGAAAGTTGCGGCAGTGGAATTAGGTATTTGGCTCCGTATCTGATCGTTTGGGGTACGCAGGTATATATAGGAGGAAGGAGTACGTCGGTGGAGCAACAGGGGGCCCATGAGGGTGGAGGGCGCGCCTGGTGGGGGTGGGCGCGCCCCCCTTCCTCGTGGCCTCCTCTTTTCTTTCTTGACGTAGGGTCCAAGTCTCCCGGGTCTTGTTCGTTGAGAAAATCACGTTCCCGAAGGTTTCATTCCGTTTGGACTCCGTTTGATATTCCTTTTCTTCGAAACCCTAAAACAGGCAAAAGACAGCAATTCTGGGCTGGGCCTCCGGTTAATAGGTTAGTCCCAAAAATAATATAAAAGTGGATAATAAAGCCCAATAATGTCCAAAATAGTAGATAATATAGCATGGAGCAATCAAAAATTATAGATACGTTGGAGACGTATCATTGGATTACACCTCCAAAGACATCGACGGCATGGACGACGGTGCCGGAGACGCACAAGGCCAAGACCCGTCGTTTGCCGGACATTGGACGGCCACCTCCACCTACGACGTGTATATGGTGGATACACCCAAAGAGGATGACGGTGCAGACAGGAAGGATCCGGTGGAGGACAAACCTGATGAGGCACCGCCGAAGCGACGCCACTCAAAATTGTGTCGTGGCAAAGACAGTAACACCGGCACCGGAGAAAATAACACTCCATAGGACGCCGAAGACCCCGAAGCCGCCATCGAGCCCACATACGAATAGGATGATGTGGAGGAGGGGCAAGTTAACCCCGATGATTCGGTAGGGAACGAGGATTCAGAAGATAGTAATTATCTACCGCTCTCCGAGGATGATGTCAGCCTCGGCAACGAAGATTTCATCATGCCAGAGGAACCCCTCGAGCAGGAGCGCTCTAATCGCCATCGCAAGAACCCTTAAAAAGCAGCAACAATGGCTCCAAGCCGAACAGGATACACTCAACGACAGATGGACCCAGGTCCTAGCTACCGAAGAATATGGCCTACAACGCCCAACCAAGAGTTATCCAAAGCGTCGGCTACTACCACAATTCGACGATGAGGCCTTCAAGCCAATTCCGTTGAAACATGACCGTGCTGATGAACCAGACCTGCCACCACATGGGCGAGATAAAGCGTCCACCTACACCAAACACCAACCCGCACCACCTCACCGTAAGGGCAGAGAGACAGTGGCTCCAGGATACACCTACAACTTATGACAAGACCTGAGCAATAGAGCAGGCCAAACAAGATCAATCTATGGATCAAGGGGGCGCGCCCCAACACGAGAAGATGACCGTCAAGCTTGGCGCGACAGGCATAACCTCACCAGGGCCGAAAACCTCATACGGATGTCATCCGAACTCCGTCGTGACGCTGCCCGATATAGGGGCGCCGCACACCCCTTATGCTTTACCGACGAGGTAATGCAACACCAGTTCCCAGAAGGGTTTAAACCCATAAACATTGAATCATACGACGGCACGACAGATCCCGCGGTATGGATTGAAGATTTCCTTCTCCATATCCACATGGCCCACGGTGACGATCTCCATGCCATCAAATACCTTCCCTTGAAACTGAAAGGACCAGCACGACACTGGTTAAATAGCCTCCCAGAGAACTCTATTGGCAGCTGGGAAGATTTGGAGGATGCCTTTAGAGACAACTTCCAAGGCACCTATGTCTGGCCTCCGGACACCGATGACCTCAGTCACATAGTCCAGCAACCTGGAGAGTCATCCCACAAACTCTGGACTAGGTTCTTAATTAAAAAGAACCAAATCGTCGATTGTCTGGACGTTGAAGCCTTCGCGGCCTTTAAGCACATCGTTCGTGACGAGTGGCTCGCCCGACACCTCGGCCAAGAAAAGCCAAAGTCCATGGCAGCTCTCACCGCACTCATGACCCGCTTTTGCGCGGGAGAAGATAGTTGGCTAGCTCGTAGAAGCAACAGCACCAGCGACCCTGGCACCTCCGAAGCCAGAGATGGCAACGGCAGGCCACGACACAGCAAACACAAGCGTCGAAGCAACAGTGAAGATACCAAAGACACGGCGGTCAACGCCAGATTTAGTGGCTCTAAACCCAGTCAGCGGAAGAAGCCATTCAAAGGAAACAAAGATGGTCCATCCAGTTTAGACAGAATACTAGATCGGCCTTGCCAGATCCATGGCACCCTTGACAAGCCTGCCAATCATACCAACAGAAATTGTTGGGTCTTTAAACAGGCCAGTAAGCTAAACGCCGAACATAAGGAGAAAGGGCCGCCTAGCGAGGATGATTATGAGCCTCGCCCAACAAATACAGGGGCAAAAGAAATCCCCCCCCCCCCCCCCCCGAGGTAAAAACAGTGAATATGATCTATGTCACTCATATCCCCAAGTGGGAGCGCAAGCGCGCACTAAGGGACGTTTACGCCATAAAGCCAGTCGCCCCAAAATCCAACCCATGGTCGGCCTGTCCAATCACTTTTTACCACAAAGACCATCCGACCAGTATCCGTCATGGAGGTTCGGCACCATTGGTCCTCGATCCAATCATTGATGGATTCCATCTCACATGAGTCCTCATGGATGGCGGCAACAGTCTTAACCTGCTTTACCAGGACACTGTCCGCAAAATGGGCATTGATCCGTCAAGAATCAAGCCCACTAAAACCACCTTTAAAGGAGTAATACCTAGTGTAGAGGCCTGTTGCACAGGGTAATTAACGCTGGAGGTAGTTTTCCGCTCACCGGATAACTTCCAAAGCGAAGATCTAATCTTCGACATCGCCCCCTTCCACAGTGGTTATCATGTACTGCTTGAACGAACCACTTTCGCCCATTTCAATGCAGTCCCGCATTATGCCTACATAAATCTACAGATGCCCGGACCACGCGATGTTATAACAGTCAATGGAAACATGGAGCGCTCCCTCCGTACTGAGGAGCATATCGTGGCCCTCACAGCCGAGGTGCAGGGTGGCCTTATCAAGCCGAATACTTCATCGGCCATCAAGCCCCCGGACACTGTCAAAAAAGTCGGGTCTACCCTGCAGAATGACAGTTCGGTTTGTCTAGAACTAGATTAGCAGTTCGGCCTTCGTCAGCACCCCCACTTAATCGCGGCATACGCACCACGCGTACATAACTACGCACTAAAAATACCATGGGCAAGGACGGAGGCACACTAAGGACAAAGTCCACAATATGGCTCGACCCTATTCGGACCTTCATGTTCTCCCCTTTTTCCTTTTTTTTATTTTTCAGGTTCTTCAAAACCCAAATCACTTTTCGATGGTACCAAGGGCCCCTTTTCCAGGCCCCTTATGTATACTTGATCGTTGATCCTTTCAAAGGATCCCACACCAAGGTGAAAAAGCGGTGCAGACGTGCGGCAGGACGCCCAAAGGATCTTCAAGACCCCCCTTTTTTCTTTTTTAGGACATGTCTACAACTTTCCCTTGTTCTCAAATTCTTGGCATGTAAAATAGCCTTGATGATTGTGGCACTCTCTGTAAGAGCACGTTCGACGTATCAATCAGAATATAGCGGAAACAGTTTTGTCCAACCTTATTCGGTATTGGCTTATTTCATAATATGTATCCCATCTTCATGACAAATTGACATACACACCTCGGTGTAAATTGCCAGGGGCTCTATTTGGCCACATACATTTCAAAAACATAAAGTTCGAACACTTTTATAGTGTACTTTGGCGTCCCGAATACCGCATTATATGCATCGGCTTCGAATCATGTCTTTGGTCAATAGTTGGGTTTCTCGGCTCCTGTGGTTACCACCTTACGTTCCGCTTGTTCGGCTAAGGTAGTAAAGGGAGAACTACTGCGATTGTGTTTCTGGCTCGTCCGGTCAAACACCTCAGTAGAGAAAGCGAAAAATGACTGTCATGATATAGCGAGAGCTGGTCAGCGGTTCAGTGACTTGCTAAATCTTTTGCGATTTTTTTCTCGTATTATATGAAGGACTGGCCTCTACCTGGTCACGCGGCTAAAAGCATCCAAGTTCGGATAGCCGAACAAACACCAGGGGCTAACCTATAGTCCCATTGTCAAACTCCTATGGCTAAGTGAGAGTGATAAAGCCGCATAGTTTGATCGCCTGGTTCGTTGCACTGACACCTCCTTTACGGACCAAGACGTTGGGTCAAGTGTGCTCATGTGCTATACCGAACACCCCCGTAGTATCTACTGGGGGCTGAAGCCGACGACTGGTAAACTTTCAGATACAAAAAACGGCCGCGCAGGAGGAAAATAATTGCAGATAAAAAAGCACAAGTATATTACAAAGGCCTTGCTTCATAATACAAAGTCTGGGCGGCCCGTATACATTCATTCAAACATTATATCCATTGAGCATTGTCCCTCTGTTAAACGGGCACCCTCCAGGATGTCCTCGAAATATCGCTGTTGGAAATATGCCCTAGAGGCAATAATAAATTAGTTATTATTATATTTCCTTGTTCATGATAATCGTTTATTATCCATGCTAGAATTGTATTGATAGGAAACTCAGATACATGTGTGGATACATAGACAACACCATGTCCCTAGTAAGCCTCTAGTTGACTAGCTCGTTGATCAATAGATGGTTACGGTTTCCTGACCATGGACATTGGATGTCATTGATAACGGGATCACATCATTAGGAGAATGATGTGATGGACAAAGACCCAATCCTAAGCCTAGCACAAGATCATGTAGTTCGTATGCTAAAGCTATTCTAATGTCAAGTATCATTTCCTTAGACCATGAGATTGTGCAACTCCCGGATACCATAGGAGTGCTTTGGGTGTGCCAAACGTCACAACATAACTAGGTGGCTATAAAGGTACACTACAGGTATCTCCGAAAGTGTCTGTTGGGTTGGTACGAATCAAGACTGGGATTTGTCACTCCGTGTAAACGGAGAGGTATCTCTGGGCCCACTCGGTAGGACATCATAATAATGTGCACAATGTGATCAAGGAGTTGATCACGGGATGATGTGTTACGGAACGAGTAAAGAGACTTGCCGGTAACGAGATTGAACAAGGTATCGGGATACCGACGATCGAATCTCGGGCAAGTATCGTACCGATAGACAAAGGGAATTGTATACGGGATTGATTAAGTCCTTGACATCGTGGTTCATCCGATGAGATCATCGTGGAACATGTGGGAGCCAACATGGGTATCCAGATCCCGCTGTTGGTTATTGACCGGAGAGTCATCTCGGTCATGTATGCATGTCTCCCAAACCCGTAGGGTCTACACACTTAAGGTTCGGTGACGCTAGGGTTATAGAGATATTAGTATGCGGTAACCCGAAAGTTGTTCGGAGTCCCGGATGAGATCCCGGATGTCATGAGGAGTTACGGAATGGTCCGGAGGTAAAGAATTATATATAGGAAGTGCTATTTCGGCCACCGGGACAAGTTTCGGGGTCACCGGTATTGTACCGGGACCACCGGAAGGGTCCCGGGGGTCCACCGGGTGGGGCCACCTGCCCCGGGGGGCCACATGGACTGTAGGGGGTGCGCCTTAGCCTATATGGGCCAAGGGCACCAGCCCCAAGAGGCCCATGCGCCAAGAGAAGAGGGAAAGGAAGAGTCCTAAAGGGGGAAGGCACCTCCGAGGTGCCTTGGGGAAGAGGGACTCCTCCCTTGGCCGCACCCTTCCTTGGAGGAAGGGCCAAGGCTGCGCCCCCCCCCTCTCCCTTGGCCCTATATATAGTGGGGGGAAGGGAGGGCAACCATACCTAAGCCCTGGCGCCTCCCTCTCCCTCCCATGACACTTCTCCCTCCTCCCGCAGCGCTTGGCGAAGCCCTGTTGGAATCCCGCTACTTCCACCACCACGCCGTCGTGCTGTTGGATCTCCATCAACCTCTCCTTCCCCTTGCTGTATCAAGAAGGAGGAGATGTCTCTGCTCCGTACGTGTGTTGAACGCGGAGGTGCCGTCCGTTCGGCGCTAGGATCATCGGTGATTTGGATCACGACGAGTACGACTCCATCAACCCCGTTCTCTTGAACGCTTCTGCGCGCGATCTACAAGGGTATGTAGATCCACTCCTCCCTCGTTGCTAGATGACTCCATAGATAGATCTTGGTGACACGTAGGAAAATTTTGAATTTATGCTACGTTCCCCAACAGTGGCATCATGAGCTAGGTTTATGCGTAGTTTCTATGCACGAGTAGAACACAAAGTAGTTGTGGGCGTTGATTTTGTTCAATATTCTTACCGTTACTAGTCCAATCTTGATTCGGCGGCATTGTGGGATGAAGCGGCCCGGACCAACCTTACACGTACGCTTACGTGAGACCGGTTCCACCGACTGACATGCACTAGTTGCATAAGGTGGCTGGCGGGTGTCTGTCTCTCCCACTTTAGTCGGATCGGATTCGATGAAAAGGGTCCTTATGAAGGGTAAATAGCAATTGGCATATCACGTTGTGGTTTTTGCGTAGGTAAGAAACGTTCTTGCTAGAAACCCATAGCAGCCACGTAAAACATGCAAACAACAATTAGAGGACGTCTAACTTGTTTTTGCAGGGTATGCTATGTGATGTGATATGGCCAAAGGATGTGATGAATGATATATGTGATGTATGAGATGATCATGTTCTTGTAATAGGAATCACGACTTGCATGTCGATGAGTATGACAACCGGCAGGACCATAGGAGTTGTCTTTATTATTATATGACCTGCGTGTCATTGAACAACACCATGTAATTACTTTACTTTATTGCTAACCGTTAGCTGTAGTAGTAGAAGTAATAGTTGGCGAGGCAACTTCATGGAGTCATGATGATGGAGATCATGGTGTCATGCCGGTGACGATGATAATCATGGAGCCCCGAAGATGGAGATCAAAAGGAGCAAAGTGATGATGGCCATATCATGTCACTATTTGATTGCATGTGATGTTTATCATTTTTATACATCTTGTTTACTTAGAACGACGGTAGTAAATAAGATGATCCCTCACTAAAATTTCAAGAAGGTGTTCCCCCTAACTGTGCACCGTTGTGAAAGTTCGTCGTTTCGAAGCACCACGTGATGATCAGGTGTGATAGATTCTTACGTTCACATACAACGGGTGTAAGCCAGATTTACACACGCGAAACACTTAGGTTGACTTGACGAGCCTAGCATGTGTACAGACATGGCCTCGGAACACAAGAGACCGAAAGGTCGAGCATGAGTCGTATAGAAGATACGATCAACATGAAGATGTTCACCGATGTTGACTAGTCCGTCTCACGTGATGATCGGACACGGCCTAGTTGACTTGGATCATGTAATCACTTAGATGACTAGAGGGATGTCTATCTGAGTGGGAGTTCATAAGATGAACTTAATTATCCTGAACATAGTCAAAAGGTCTTCGCAAATTATGTCGTAGCTTGCGCTTCAGTTCTACTGTTTAGTTATGTTCCTAGAGAAAATTTAGTTGAAAGTTGATAGTAGCAATTATGTGGACTAGGTCCGTAGACTGAGGATTGTCCTCATTGCTTCATAGAAGGCTTATGTCCTTAATGCACCGCTCAGTGTGCTGAACCTCGAACGTCGTCTGTGGATGTTGCGAACATCTGACATACACATTTTGATAACTACGTGATAGTTCAGTTAAACGGTTTAGAATTGAGGCACCGAAGACGGTTTTGAAACGTCGTGAAACATATGAGATGTTTCGAGGGCTGAAATTGGGATTTCAGGCTCGTGCCCACGTCAAGAGGTATAAGACCTCCGACGATTTTCTTAGCCTGCAAACTAAGGGAGAAAAGCTCAATTGTTGAGCTTGTGCTCAGATTGTCTGAGTACAACAATCATTTGAATCGAGTGGGAGTTGATCTTCCAGATGAGATAGTGATGTTTCTCCGAAGTCATTACCACCAAGCTGCTAGAGCTTCGTGATGAACTATGATATATCAGGGACATATATGATGATCCTTGAGATATTCGCGATGTTTGACACCGTGAAAGTAGAAATCAAGAAGGAGCATCAATTGTTGATGGTTGGTGAAACCACTAGTTTCAAGAAGGGCAAGGGAACAAAGGGATACTTCATGAAACGGCAATTCAGCTGCTGCTCTAGTGAAGAAACCCAAGGTTGAACCCAAACCCGAGACTAAGTGCTTCTGTAATAAGGGGAACAACCACTGGAGCAGAATTACCCTAGATACTTGGTAGATGAGAAGGCTGGCAAGGTTGATAGAAGTATATTGGATATACATTGTGTTGATGTGTACTTTACTAGTACTCCTAGTAGCACCAGGGTATTAGATACCGGTTCGGTTGCTAAGTGTTAGTAACTCGAAATAAAAGCTACGGAATAAACGGAGACTAGCTAAAGGTGAGATGACGATATGTGTTGGAAGTGTTTCCAATGTTGATATGATCAAGCATCGCACGCTCCCTCTACCATCGAGTTTGGTGTTTGCGTTGAGCATAGACATGATTGGATTATGTCTATCGCAATACGGTTATTCATTTAAAGAGAATAATGGTTACTCTGTTTATTTGAATAATACCTTCAAATGGTCTTACACCTGAAATGAATGGTTTATTGAATCTCGATCGTAGTGATACGCATGTTCATGCCAAAAGATAGTAATGATAGTACCACCTACTTGTGGCACTGCCACGTAAGTCATATCGGTATAAAACGCATGAAGAAGCTCCATGTTGATGGATCTTTGGGCTCACTCGTTTTTGAAAAGTTTGAGGCATGCGAACCATGTCTATTGGTGTATATGCATGAAGAAACTCCATGCAAATGGACCGTTTGGACTCACTTGATTTTGAATCACTTGAGACATGCAAATCATACCACATGGGCAAGATGACTGAAAGGCCTTGTTTTCAGTAAGATGGAACAAGAGAGCAACTTGTTGGAAGTAATACATTTTGATGTGTGCAGTCCAATGAGTGCTGAGGCGTGTAGTGGATATCGTTATGTTCTTACTTCACAGATGATTTGAGTAGATGTTGAGTATATTTACTTGATAAATCATGAGTCTGAATTATTGAAAGGTTCAAGTAATTTCAGGGTGAAGTTGAAAGATCGTCGTGACAGGAGGATAAACTATCTATGATATGATCATAGAGATGAATATCTGAATTACGAGTTTGGCACAGAATTAAGACATTGTGGAAATTGTTTCACAACTAATACAGCCTGGAACACCATAGTGTGATGGTGTGTCCGAACATCATAACTGCACCCTATTGGATATGATGCATACCATGATGTCTCTTATCGAATTACCACAATAGTTTATGGGTTAGGCATTAGAGACAACCACATTCACTTTAAAAGGGGCACCACGTAATTCCGATGAGATGACACCGTGTGAACTATGGTTTAGGGAAACCTAAGCTGTCATTCCTTAGAAGTTTGGGGCTGCGACGCTTATGTGAAAAAGTTTCAGGCTGATAAGCTCGAACCCAAAGCGAATAAATGCATCTTCATAGGACACCCCAAAACAGTTGGGTATACCTCCTGTCTCAGATCCGAAAGCAATAAGGGATTGTTTCTAGAATCGGGTCCTTTCTCGAGGAAAAGTTTCTCTCGAAAGAATTGAGTGGGAGGATGGTGGAGACTTGATGAGGTTATTGAACCGTCTCTTCAACTAGTGTGTGGCAGGGCACAGGAGTTGTTCCTATGGCACCTACACCAATTGAAGTGGAAGCTTATGGTAGTGATCATGAAACTTCAGATCAAGTCACTACCAAACCTCGTGGGATGACAAGGATGCGTACTACTTCAGAGTGGTACGTAATCCTGTCTTGGAAGTCATGTTGCTAGACAACAATGAACCTACGAGCTATGGAGAAGCGATGGTGGGCCCGGATTCCGATAAATGGCTCGAGGCCATAAAATCCGAGAGAGGATCCATGTATGGAAACAAAGTGTAGACTTTGACAGAACAGCTCGATGGTCGTGAGGCTGTTGAGTACAGATGGATTTTAAAAGGAAGACGGACAATGATGGTAGGTATCACCATTGAGAAAGCTCAACTTGTCGTTAAGATGTTTTCCGACAAGTTCAAGGAGTTGACTGCGATGAGACTTTCTCACTCGTAGCGATGCTAAGAGTCTGTTGGAATTATATTAGCGATTACTGCATTATTTATGAAATCTTGCAGATAGGATGTCAAAACATTGTTTCCTCGACGATTTTCTTGAGGAAAGGTTGTATGTGATACAACCGGAAGGTTTTTTCAATCCTGAAAGATGCTAATAAGTATGCAAAGCTCCAGCAATCCTTCTAAGGACTGGAGTAAGCATCTCGGAGTTGGAATGTACGCTTTGATGAGATGATCAAAGATTTTGGGTGTATACAAAGTTTATGAGAAACTTGTATTTCCAAAGAAGTGAGTGGGAGCACTATAGAATTTCTGATAAATATATGTTGACATATTGTTGATCAGAAATGACATAGAATTTCTGGAAAGCATATAGGGTTATTTGGAAAGTATTTTTCAATGGAAAGCCTGGATTAAGCTACTTGAACATTGAGCATCAAGATCTATAAGGATAGATCAAAATTCTTAATGGTACTTTCAAATGAGCACATACCTTGACATGATCTTGAAGGTGTTCAAGATGGACCAGTCAAAGAAGGAGTTCTTGCCTGAGTTGTAAGGTATGAAGTTAAGACTTAAAGCTCGACCACGGCAGAATAGAGAGAAAGGACGAAGGTCGTCCCCTATGCTTAAGACATAGGCTCTACAGTATGCTATGCTGTGTACCGCACCTGAAATGTGCCTTGCCATGAGTCAGTCAAGGGGTACAAGAGTGATCCAAGAATGGATCACAAGACAGCGGTCAAAGTTATCCTTAGTAACTAGTGGACTAAGGAATTTTCTCGATTATGGAGGTGGTAAAAGAGTTCGTCGTAAAGGGTTACGCTGATGCAAACTTCGACACTAATCCAGATTATTCTGAGTAGTAAACTGGATTCGTATAGTAGAACAGTTATTTGGAATAGCTCCAAATGTAGCGTAGTAGTTGCATCTACAAGATGACATAGAGATTTGCGAAGTACATACGGATCTGAAAGATTCAGACCCGTTGACTATAACATCTCTCACGAGCATAACATGATCAAACCCAGAACTCATCGAGTGTTAATCACATGGTAATGTGAACTAGATTATTGACTCTAGTAAACTCTCTGGGTGTTAGTCACATGGGGATGTGACCTTGAGTGTTAATCACATATCGATGTGAACAGGATTATTGACTCTAGTGCAAGTGGGAGACTGTTGGAAATATGCCCTAGAGGCAATAATAAATTAGTTATTATTATATTTCCTTGTTCATGATAATCGTTTATTATCCATGCTAGAATTGTATTGATAGGAAACTCAGATACATGTGTGGATACATAGACAACACCATGTCCCTAGTAAGCCTCTAGTTGACTAGCTCGTTGATCAATAGATGGTTACGGTTTCCTGACCATGGACATTGGATGTCATTGATAACGGGATCACATCATTAGGAGAATGATGTGATGGACAAAGACCCAATCCTAAGCCTAGCACAAGATCATGTAGTTCGTATGCTAAAGCTTTTCTAATGTCAAGTATCATTTCCTTAGACCATGAGATTGTGCAACTCCCGGATACCGTAGGAGTGCTTTGGGTGTGCCAAACGTCACAACGTAACTGGGTGGCTATAAAGGTACACTACAGGTATCTCCGAAAGTGTCTGTTGGGTTGGTACGAATCAAGACTGGGATTTGTCACTCCGTGTAAACGGAGAGGTATCTCTGGGCCCACTCGGTAGGACATCATCATAATATGCACAATGTGATCAAGGAGTTGATCACGGGATGATGTGTTACAGAATGAGTAAAGAGACTTGCCGGTAACGAGATTGAACAAGGTATCGGGATACCGACGATCGAATCTCGGGCAAGTATCGTACCGATAGACAAAGGGAATTGTATACGGGATTGATTAAGTCCTTGACATCGTGGTTCATCCGATGAGATCATCGTGGAACATGTGGGAGCCAACATGGGTATCCAGATCCCGCTGTTGGTTATTGACCGGAGAGTCATCTCGGTCATGTCTGCATGTCTCCCGAACCCGTAGGGTCTACACACTTAAGGTTCGATGACGCTAGGGTTATAGAGATATTAGTATGCGGTAACCCGAAAGTTGTTCGGAGTCCCGGATGAGATCCCGGATGTCACGAGGAGTTCCGGAATGGTCCGGAGGTAAAGAATTATATATAGGAAGTGCTATTTCGGCCATCGGGACAAGTTCCGGGGTCACCGGTATTGTACCGGGACCACCGGAAGGGTCCCGGGGGTCCACCGGGTGGGGCCACCTGCCCCGGGGGGCCACATGGGCTGTAGGGGGTGCGCCTTGGCCTATATGGGCCAAGGGCACCAGCCCCAAGAGGCCCATGCGCCAAGAGAAGAGGGAAAGGAAGAGTCCTAAAGGGGGAAGGCACCTCCGAGGTGCCTTGGGGAAGAGGGACTCCTCCCTTGGCCGCACCCTTCCTTGGAGGAAGGGCCAAGGCTGCGCCCCCCCCCCCCTCTCCCTTGGCTCTATATATAGTGGGGGGGAAGGGAGGGCAACCATACCTAAGCCCTGGCGCCTCCCTCTCCCTCCCATGACACTTCTCCCTCCTCCCGCAGCGCTTGGCGAAGCCCTGTTGGAATCCCGCTACTTCCACCACCACACCGTCGTGCTGTTGGATCTCCATCAACCTCTCCTTCCCCTTGCTGGATCAAGAAGGAGGAGACGTCGCTGCTCCGTACGTGTGTTGAACGCGGAGGTGCCGTCCGTTCGGCGCTAGGATCATCGGTGATTTGGATCACGACGAGTACGACTCCATCAACCCCGTTCTCTTGAACGCTTCCGCGCGCGATCTACAAGGGTATGTAGATCCACTCCTCCCTCGTTGCTAGATGACTCCATAGATAGATCTTGGTGACACGTAGGAAAATTTTGAATTTATGCTACGTTCCCCAACAATTGCTCCGGCTTGCGGTAGTCCTTGCCCTCAGGTGGACCCTCAATGGCCACGGCGGCGACCTTCATTTTTGCCATCCGCGCACCCTCTATGCACACCGAGCGCTTCACAGCTTCAGCTCGGGGCAGGGCGTTGCCGAGTCGCTTGACCAAGCCGAAGTAACTGCTCGAAATGGGTCCGGTTGGCCATAGCCGGACTATGATGTCCTTCATGGCCAAACCAGACATCCTATGCAGCTCCGCCAACTGCATCATCTAGTTGTTTAGCGGCGACGGCCTTTCTGGCGCCAGGTACTGGGACCAGAAGAGCTTCTCCGTGGTGTCTCCCTCCTGGGACCGGAAGAATTGCGCAGCATCTGCCGCACTCCTTGGGAGATCCACAAAGGCGTCTGGAGAACTCCATAGTCGATTAAGCAAGGCATATCTCCGACCACCGAATATACTCTGTAAAAGAAAGGGCTTACCAGCCGCTATCTATCCGGCTTGCTTGATCTCCTCGCGAGCCGCCCGAGACTCGGTCCGCACCTCCTTGGCCTCCTGAAGAGCCTTGGTGAGATCATTCGCTTGGGCCTTGTTCTTCTCCTCCAAGGTCTCACACTTGTTGGTGGCATCTTGGAGCTCATGCTCCACTTCTTTCACCCGCTCCTCATACTTGCGGCGGGTGACCTTCTCGGCCTCTAAATCCGCAGCCGCTTTGTCACTTGCTGCTTGGTTTAACCGCGCCCGCTCCTTGGCTTGGGCAAGGGCACTCTTCAGGTTCTCGACCTCGGCCGCACTACCTGCAAAAATGATCAGGACAACACAGGAGATTAGACCCGGAATGGACATATTACTCTAGGTGTGTAAACAATTTTTTTCAAAACACACCTTGCGCCTCATCGAACCGCTTGTTGATGCGGACGAGGTCCTGATCGGACCGCTCCAGCTTCCGCTTGAGCTCAGATACTTCGGCGGCCTGGGCGGTTGCCGCCAACAATGAAGCATGTTTATCAAAATAGGCAAGTATGTTATCTCCTGTGAATATTACTTGATCCTCTGTTCAGTCTTTCTTTTTCAAAATCCGAACAGAGTCTCAGGGGTTACTATCTATACACAGGCATATTTTGTGCATATGCAAAGTAGTTAAGAATACTACATCACGTACCTCAAAGCATGTCAATAGGCTGTAAAAGGCTTCGTTCAGCCCGCTTTTGGCGGACTGAACCTTCTCAACCACCGTACCCATAAGGGTACGGTGCTCCTCCACAATGGAAGTGCATCAAAGCACCTCCACTAGAGTGGCTGGCGCCTCTAAACTGATAGAGGTCGCCAGTGGAGTCGACGCTCCCCCCTCCTTCAAAGGAGGTCGCTCGCTCGATTCCGGAGCCGTACGGGTCTTCGGAATAAAATTTGGCTGGGGGCCGGATTGGTCATGGCCCCCATTACTGGTCTCCATGGGGGTCGGTTCCCTCATGGTCGCGGCAGCCGAGGTGTTACCCTCTGGCGCCGTCTGGGTGGCCTCCCGCACCTCTCCATGGCCCGGAGAGGCTCTTCGGGACAACACTTCGGTATTGTCCATCGCAGTTGGCGGGGAGGCTTGTGGAGGCATCTCGCTCTCCACCATCTCTAGCCCCAGCGAGTTCCCAGAAGACGATGATAGTTGGGGGAGATCGCGAGCCGGACTGTAGCATGAAACTTAAAGGTGTTAAAACTGCAATCATAAAAACCGGATATGTATACGGTATCTTTGGGCACTTACGATGCGGCCGGGGGCTTCGACCCGGGGCGCCACTCGGGGATGGCTTCAGCGTCCGAGTCCGAATCGTCCGAAAGGGAGATTTTCCCCTTCTTGGATGCCTCCGCCTCTAGGTCCACGGAAGCCGCCCTTTTCTTCTCCCCCCCCCTTAAGGGGAGAATTGCTCTCCTCCTCCTCCTCCTCGTCCTCCTCGTCCTCCTCGTCTTCATCTCCCTCGTGGGAGGAGGGAGCTTCGGTATCTCCGGACGCAGCGTCCGAAGTACCTTTTACGGTGGAGGCCACTTTTGGCCTCCTTAGAGTACGAAGAATGGTGAGCTACTCGAGCATGGAGGATGAGTTGTTGTGCGATGCGTGGCTGGTCGTATCGCTGGCACACTATCCAGGTCAGCGTCATCAAGTACTGCAACTTGATCAGTCAGCTCGAGGCAAGGTGGCCATTGCACGCGGGCATGGAGGAGATGGTAAGTTTTACTTCCTCTTGTTAAACTGGTTGATTGATTTATTCACTCAATGTTGGTCTACACATTATATGTAGCCCGCACGAGCCGCCGTGTTGTACCACAGGTCAGCGGAGCGGCCATTTACATGCACACACTGCTGGATGAAGTTGAAAGGGAAGTATGTGTGGGAGGACATGATCCGTTCTTGAAAAACTTGTTGGCAATCCGGAATCTGGTCAAATTTGAGACCTTATTGTACTACACTTAATTTGCATGCTATGTGTGGATGATTTGTGCTATTTTCTATCCGAACTTTGATGAATATCGGCCGGTTCGAATGAATTTTGTCTGGTTAGTTAAATGTGGTTTGAAATGTATGTGGCTAGCGTTGAACGGCTGCCTCCTGCATCCGTGTCCGCAGACTGATCCCTCTGTCCACGGAAGGATGCAGGAGGTTTTTTTACGTGTTGTCGTTGGAGATGTCACATTTTTCTCGTGGTATAGCATAGGTTTCTTCTCAATAGTTTTTGAAAAAAAAATACTCCTCTACCCGCGAAAAAAAATGCTCGTCTGATCCGAATTAATTGATTAATTTGGATCGGGTGGAGTAACATTCTGAAGGGCAGGCTGGGGAGAGAGCGCCCGTGGCAGACGCGTTGCTGAAAGTAGAGATTAGGGGGTCGTTAGGCTTGGATTAGGGTTGCACTTGCAGGTCTGTATAGGGATGATAATACAAAATGATATGTGCCAGTACTTTGCCAGTGAATGAATGTGGCAGGCAGACACTGCTGCAGTGCACCTGTCTAATTTGACTAATTGCCACCAGCATGGACCGGTTGATTTGAAAAACCTGCGATGTTTGAGCCTTTGGCTAGCTATATGGCATCGATCTGACACATCTGTAATGCTGGATGGACAGAGGCTCACATATCGCTATTAACAGAGGCTCACAGGTCGATATCATGGCAGAAGATCTCGCGAAAGGAAATGCTGACGTGAATCACCAGCACAAATTATTTCTCGTCAGTTCTCAACCTGACGGTCAGCTTTGCTACAGTATTGTTCATCAAGCAAGGCAGGTAGAAAAAGTTACGTTTATTGCACAAAACGAGTGTTTTCGTTTGGGAAAACACTTTTTTTAAAAGGTGTGTATTATATTAAACAATCAACATAGGTTCATTACAATCATCATCGACCAGTCGCAACACGCAGGTGAGCCGATCAACACACCCTTACTCACACCACTCCTAACAAAACTAACGAGAGCATGGACAACCCTATTGTCATTTCTAGAGATCTTAGCAATAGTAAAATCAGGGAGTTGGCCCAGCAAACTCTGAATTTCCCTACACAAGCTACCAATGAGAGATTTATTAAAGTCCTTTGAAGAAATTTGTTGGATGACATTCGCACAGTCGCTCTCAATAACTACTGGCCGGTCTATGAACTGCATGGTATCTCGGATTCCTTCAAGACAAGTTTCAGCTTCGGCCGCCTCAGCACTAGCGCAGTTACGGATTGTGTTCCAAGCAGATCCAATCACCGCCCCATTCGTATCTCGTAGAACCGCCCCCCAAGCTCCATGGTTTGTCTCCTGAATAAAGCTTGCATCAACATTCAGTTTGAGCCAACCTGAGTTAGGTCTGACCCATTGATAATCTGCATCTCTCTGTTTAGTCTCAAGGAATGAAATGTCTGGCATCACTTTTCCTTTTCCTTTAAAGTCAGGAAGCGACTGTCCTACTCTGATCGCCGCAAAGGAGCTAGCATAACTTTGTAGGAATTCTGCTGATGCCTTTATTATATCTTTCCCGTCACCAAATATAATGTTATTTCTAAGGTGCCATGCTCGCCACCAGATGAAGAGGAGGTGTGTACGCTCCTCCTCATTCGCCTTATCAAGAGTTAGAAGGACCCACTCACGCCCCGTACATGTAAGATCAGTATCCCGGGGAAGGGTCCAGACCTCACGCATGGTGTCACGCAGGGCTTTAGCTTTTGTGCATCTTATGACTGCGTGATATCCATCTTCTGGTTCCATCCCACAAATAGAGCATGTAGGGAATAGCTCCAACCCTCTCTTATGTCTACTTGTATGAACTCCGAGTGACTCCGTCACCAAACGCCACCCAAAATTTCTAATCTTGGGAGGAACATTTGCTTTCCAAAGCATGCTCCAAATCTTTCTTTCTCTAGTTGGTGCTGTACTGCTTTGTCCCAAATCTCGATTCGCCTCCTTGTCATTAACGGCTAGCCTGTACGCACTGCGAACCGAAAAAACACCTGAGCATTCAAAGTGCCATGCTATAAAATCCTCAAAGGTAGACTGTGGGAGGCGAATTTTTATTCACGGGCGTAAGCCGCCTTTGACGCGCGTCCCTGTTTGCTCGCTCACCCAGTGTGGCTTTTCCTTTCTATTATCTCTTCCTCCAGAAGTTGAGTCGCTCGTTCTTTTTTCCTCCCTTTCTTCTTCCTTGAGCACATTGCAGCACACACCGGCGCCAGCGCCCGTCGCTGTAGACCGGCGCCGCCGCCGCTGCAAACCGCCGTCGCCATTGCAAGTCGGCTTCCAAGGGACGACGCTCTGCTGCAATCCCAGTCGCCGCTCACCTCGTGCTGCTGCAGCAGGCGATGCGCGACGACGCTGCTGCCATGCCGACGAGGGGTGCTACAATGAAGCTTGGCCGGAGATGCAATGAAGCTTTTGCTGGAGCGTTGTCGATGTTGCGTTGAGGTTTTCACTGCGCTCAGTGTTGCCATGGAGCAGCACCCGGCGCTGCCATGCAGCAGTTTGCCGGCAGCTCTTTGGAGTTGCAATGCAGCCGTCGTCGAGGGCTCTTTGCAGGTGCAATGTAGCGCTTGCCGGCGGCTCCGGTGGGTGCGGGGTGCCACCGTGGGAGGGAGGGGGGAGCTGCGTTGGCCCTCATCATTTTCAGAGGAGGCGCAATGTTGTTTTTCTGATGCGCGTGGATGGGATCAGAGGAAGAAGACTCGGGTTGTGTTGCTGCCATCGACAGCATCTAGTGGCGGATCGGACGGCTAGCTAGGGGGATGAAGAAATCATCCGGATGATCCCTAGCAGCCGCCGTTTGTTTGTCCCTGCAAATTAGGAAGTGTTTGGTTGCAGATCGGTAACGCAAACGCAAACATAATTGGGTTACACTGTTTTTTAGCATTAGTACAAACATAAGCGCTCATATACACGCGCATACACTCACCCTTATGAACGCACACTCTATCCCTATGAGCACCTTCGAGAGACTGAGCTGGCATATCATCTTGAGATTTACGAAATCACCTTAGGCGCCTTGTCGTCGACGGGAACGTCTCCTCCCACTGAAAAGCATCGCCGAAAATCCTGAAATAAATCCAGGAATAATGCGAGCACCAGGATTTGAACCCTGGTGGGTTGGGGATACCACTGTCCACCTAACCATCTCAACCACAGGTTGGTTCGCAATTGGGTTACACTGTTAACGTAAACGGTATGGACAAAAATCATAGTACTTTGTTTGGCTACCTACGCTGTAACGTTAATGAATATCAGAGTTGGGCAAGTATCAGCCGAGGGCGAACCGCTGGCTGGAAGCAGATCCAAGCTGTGCATGGCGGGCGAGGAAGGAGGCGGCATCGTTCGTGTCTTGGGAGCGAGGGCCTGACAGTGAGGCTAACAACAATGCCAGCAACGGCGGCGGTGACTGAAGCGGTGGCGGCTACGGCGCCGGACGCAACGACGGTGACGGTGGCGGCTGTTTGTGGCGGCGCCGGCGGCGGACGCAACGACGGCGACGATGGCGGCTGTTTGCGGCAGCGATGTGGACAGCTGGTGGCAGCAAAAACGCTTTAAGCAGAGGAGATAGCGAGGAGGGAAAACACCGCAGTGGTTTTCATTGCGGATAATTTTGACTAGTAACAGATTTGAACTAGGCTGGGATCTAATACCGCGTTATGTGATTACGGAGCAATCAAAACAAACAAGATTTGACGGGATCCGTTGACGCTGTAATCAGGTTACGATACAAAAGCGCGAACCAAACACCTCCAGAGTTATGCCCCTTGCCATAAAAAATCTTGGAGATAGCTGACCTCTTGTACACGCAAGCACATCATGGCTGGAATAAAGCAACTGAAGCGACCAAACCATAGCTGATTGGCACCAAATATGACATTGGTTTCTCGCATGAAACAAATACAAACCAGAAACCATGGAACTGCCAGTAGTAGCTCACGCTTCCTTCTCCTCGCGGCGATATCAACTAAACTAGTACTAGTTCAGTAAACTTAACTAACGTACAGCCTATCTTTCTATAGAGATTACTCCGCCTCTATAAATGATCTACACCCTCACAGCTCCTCCAGCACCGGGGTAACAGATGGATATGTACACTGAAATGCTTTGTAATAATCCCTGAATATTATGTACTAATCAAGTTTGCTCATTTGAAGGCGGAGTCTGACTTTGTTCAATCGGTTTCATGGTTTTTTGAGGAGGGCCACACAGACTCAACACAACCTGAAACATCCATCAATTATAGGGCTCAGCTAAGCTGCTTATGCAAATACCTGGAGACAATTAAGAGACGATAGGTAATTAAAATGCTAACCGGTAGGAAGATAAGCCCATGCAGAAAGCCAATGAGGACGAGTGCCAGGTACATTTGGAAGTAATACACCTGCAGCCATTTGGATTAAACAAAGGTGATTCAAGCCAAACTCCAATAGGAATACAGAACTAAGAAGTGTGGGCTAAGATGTATGTACCACAAAAACTTCAGATTTTGCAAAACGAAGGACAATAACTCCTACAAGTTTGGTCAAGGTAATTCCACTGAAAAATCAAGACAGTGGATCAGAATAAGATATAATAAAATTGTAAACAGTACAAACAGATTCGGACATATGGCAAAAAACTGCAATTGGACTGCCGTGAATTTATCCGCAACACTGCAACTGGACTGCCGTGAATTTATCCGCAACACTAGAAAACTTTCTTATGCGAAATAAGAACTGAAATAAAATTGTGAACTGTTTATATGTAACACTCACTAAGGCACGTCTACACATACTCACATATATCTCAGACAATCTAGGACAAGCTGCAAGCAACTTATTCAATTGATATTACTATCTCTTTACCCAACGTAACATTGTCCCAATAATGTGAACAGTAATGAGGCTAACCTGAATACAGAAGCACCCATCGTAGATAGAGCCTGCCTTACACGGTTTTCTCTATCCCCGATGCCTATCTGTAAATTAAAAGGTGAATATGAAGGGTTCAGGCATGATATGGAAAAAAGGGACAAGATAAACATGAAAAAATTATATCATTGAAAAGTAGAAACACATCTGAACTTATTTCCATGATCCTTCATTTGGGATGGGTTTGGGTGTCAGCAAACTGGTTTGTTATTGTTGCTCTATGTTTTTTAGTTGCTCTAATGTCATGCAGACCATATAGAGAATCAAACTACTTTCACATTTCAAAGTAAACTGCTAAATCACTGATAGCAGATGATAAAAGTTTCAAGTGACGGGAAGAACAAATTTAAATGTTTTTCAAGTTTATTATGGCCAACATTCTAATTATCACAGGACTAAACTAAACTGGAAGATTTCGAACTGGCATTTCCAAATGTACAATGCACCTACCATAAAGGCGTGTGTGATATGAACACAGAATTCAACAGCAATTCCTATCGACATAACAAGGTTTACAATAGATATTGCATTGAGCTGAATTCCAAGGACAGCCATCACTCCCTGCCAAAAGTTTGAAAGATGTTAAATCTTGATAATGAATATAACAATTAAATAATTTAGCATTGAAACTTGAATTCTAGAACTACTGTAGAAACTAGAAAATACAGAATAGCTACGATAACAAGTACAACTGTCACGGGCTTGAACTGTGCTGTAACTCCTTAATGTGATACACTAGCTTTACATTTGCAAACTCAAATCACATATGCCAATAATACCAAGGTAATGTGAAACCGTCTTTTGATTTATGGGTGTTTCTTATGCTTCGTTACAATTATTCCACAATGTGGTATCAATACATAATGCATAGCTAATTAAGCCAACTGCTTTCACCAACAGTTGAACAAATCCTATATATTTTAGCTAATTGTTGACATGAAGTCACCACATGGTTCTACTCTGCAACCACTTGTATTTAAAACATAGCTAAGTTCTATCCAATATCCATTAGAGGCCATCAGTTGCTATGAATTTGAAAATACATATAATCAGAAGTAGTATTATATATTGGACAGGAGAGAGACAAACATACCATCAGATCCAAGACTATCATGGCCAGAACAATCAAAATGATTGCTGAAGCCCACAAACTGAAATGGACAGAGGTAACAAATTATCACAATCTACCGACTCGAAGAGTAACAGAAAATAGTTAGTGCTAAGTTTCTGAAAGGAGTTGCTGACCTGCTGGTGACTACTAAACAAACAACAAATACTGCACCTGTTAATTTTTGCATAAGAATGAACTGTGTCAAATCTCAAATTAAGGTACAGACATTACAAAAAATATATTTAATTATGTTTAGCGTGATTATATTTGTTATGATTGTGGTTATGATTGCAGGTGGTCCCAGCACTAGACCATAGTTACTAGCCAGCTTTCGTGAAATTAGTGTCGGTAGAGCAGCAATGCGCAATGAAAGGGAATAGAGAGAACTTCTTGCTAGACCTTCATTGAATGGAACCATCCCCTTATATTGAGGGGTTACAACTCAAGAGGACCAAATCGAGCCAATATTTCCTGATTGAAACTCATCCAATCACTCCTAATTCAAACTCTTATCCCTAACTTATGTCAAAATGGTATGGTCGCTCATACCAGAACCAAACTAATTAAACCAGTTCAACAGCCGACAGTGATACGTCAAACTTTTGGTTCTTCAGCGCAATGTGGTGAGGCAATTCTTGAGAACAGGCGCGACGGGCTGCCACTCCTGGAAACTCATTTGGAGGAGCTGGGCACCGCCAAGGGTGAAATTTT
Organism: Triticum urartu; assembly: GCF_003073215.2. Taxonomy (NCBI): domain Eukaryota; kingdom Viridiplantae; phylum Streptophyta; class Magnoliopsida; order Poales; family Poaceae; genus Triticum; species Triticum urartu. Next base: position 638,323,325 of record NC_053023.1, on the reverse strand, counting down.
TCCACTAGCTGGCCTGCCAAGATCGCTGTTGGACCACGGAGCGGCTTGCACGCCGTGGCCTGCAGCACCTCCCGCGATGCCTCCTATGCGACCAAGAGCCGGAAACGATCAGACATCTGATGCTCGCGTGCCCCTTCGCTAGGCACACATGGCATGAGATCCTAGCTTGGCTGCGCTTGCCGGCGCCGACGCCCGAGCACGACGACTCCATCATGGACTGGTGGCTACGCGCGAAGGACTCCACACCGCCAGCGCTCCGCAAGGCGCTCAAATCCGTGGCGCTTTTGGTGCCGTGGATGATCTGGAAGCATAGGAACGCGTGCGTTTTTTACCATGTGAGCCCATCGCTCAATGAGCTTGTCGACCGGATCAAGGACGAGGCCCGATGTTGGGCAAAGGCCGGGGCTCAAGGGCTCAGGGTCGTTTTGCCATCATCATGGGATGTCCACTGATCATCCGACAACTGTGTAAATCTGCCTCCTAGGAGGATGTAAATTCCCTATCTTTCCAATGCAATGAAACGCAAAGGCCATTTGCGTTTTCTCGAAAATAAAATAAAATAAGCTGGTTTAGCAGTGATGTCTATACTGTGCATTCATACTAGGAGAGAGAAATAAGTTACTTCTATCTGATACCAAAGCAAAGAATTCAGAGAAAATGAGATCCGCGAGAACTATATCATAAGAATATGTAAATAATCTGAAAAACTGCAAATGCAATAAGTAACTAACCAAGGCAAACACATATATTCATGATGGCTGTCTTCCATACGCTGAGGTATTGCTCAAAAAATATATGGAACACTGAATATGGGAAAATTTCCATCTGCACGAAGATGTATCGAAGACTGTTACAAGATATATCCAAGCAATAGCATTCAAAGCGAAAGTTAACAATAATCAGTATGAAATATAGAGTGAAACATATAGTAGTTACTATGCCATAAAGCTTAGCTACAAATACAAAATTCACACATACTTGTGTGTCTTTGAATAGCTAGTGGCTGCTAATATTTACATCAGCATCTGGGGATAATGTGTTCAGTAAAGGCCCAAATAATCAAAAATTCAGGATGTACTGGCTAGTCCTTCCAATAATCCTAGAACACTGCTAGAACCATGTGAACAGTAACAATCTATTAAAACTTCGCCAACAGGGAAATTCCATGGTTCCTATTAATATGTGTAGTACTCCCTCCGTCCCAAAATGTAAGACGTTTTTTGGCACTATCATAGTGTCAAAAAACGTCTTACATTTTGGGACGGAGGTCAAGAGTGAAACACAGCAAATCGTTTTTTGTGTGTATGTTTTCACGGCAATAACTTCAGTATATTTGGGTCAGCATTTTTAAAACGTCCTTTAATATCATCATCATCTAAAGAATGGATGCAGGCAAATTACCTGTAAATCTTTGGACATTTGAGAACTGAAGTCCCGAGCAGCTCTCAATGAGTTAACATAGTCAGTCTACAAAAAATATCAATATTACTTAAACTTTACCATGTTGGAAAGGAAAATAGTGATAATTATGATGGGCGGCATGCTAATCCATACCTGTTTATTAAGGGGAGTATGGTATGTACGGAATGCTGATGCTTGTATATTGCCATTTTCATAACCTGACAAACAAACAGTGTTACCAAATATGTCAGTGGATAATTAATAGTATTATAATTTCAGTCGGTCAAAATGCAAGCACGTTTAATGCAAAAATAATACTATACATCTCAACTGATTAAAATGATTCACATTTATAAATATACTCCCTCCGTCCCAAAATAAGTGTCTTAACCTTAGTACAACTTTGTACTTAAGTTAGTACAAAGTTGAGACACTTATTTTGGGACGGAGGGAGTATGATATTTCTTTGGCATGTTCTCTAGCATGATAAAATATTGAGATGGTACATAATTGGCATACACCACATACCACTGAGGTCCAAACTTGTAGAATAAGCTCCTTTTCCCCCTTTAGAACAGTCACTTGATGGTAGTGCATCCAGAAACCATGGAAGTTTCTCTTTAAATTGCGTTGTGGATGGACGCCCATTGTGTAAGTCCGAATGTAGGAAACACTGAGACAAAAGCATAACTAGTAGATCAGAAATTACTTAACATGTATCTATTGATATGTGAACTGTGGTTGAAATATACTATATTTCCCACTACACATAATTGGGCGCAGCAGTGCAAATGCAGCTCTCTGAAACTGATTAAGACGCTAAAAGGACTAGATATCACAACTGAAAGATAGTAGATAGTATACCGTTGTACAATTATTGCACGCTCCATTTGAACTGCATGAACCTGAATCTTGATCGAGTTGACAGCAAGGAGGCTGCAAAGTAGAAATTCAAGTGACATTAGCAAATATGCTAACATACAACCAGTTCATATTTTCTCAGGACTAAAATTGAGTGCTTTTATTTCTCCCAGAGAGGGATGTGTCCATTGCTTCAGAAGAAAATTGCTTGTTTTTCCAGCTAATACAAATATAGTATGAATGTGCTGCACCCCTAAAGGGGGTTCAGGGAAAAGTTCTGAACCTGATCATCTGGAGGGCAATAATTTCCGTTAACAAATTTTCGACAGCATCCAAATGCTTCGGGAGACATCCATATTAGGAAGTCATCAAGCCATGAGGCAGCAGGTTTTGCTATGTAACTTGTTTCAGGAGATAAAGATTGTCTTGCTATCTGCATGGTAGCAACCACCATGTTAAATGGAGGGCAGTGTTATCAACATATGATGAACATCTATGCATGCTTATCAAAATCACATTGGTTAAGTTGCATCAGGAGCCGGTAGCTTTACAGTAACAAAGCTTGCCTTTAAAATGTATTGTGCAACTAAATTAAACTAGCAAATCAATCAATCATTTCATACTGAGTATTACTGTGGAAAAAATTAGTCAAGAGACAAACAGTTGTATACCTCATTCAGAAGAGAGTTTGAATTACACTGGTTGATGGAACATATCTGATTAGTATTTTCCGATGCAGAGCTGGAAACAGTGTAACACATCAGAAATCAAATTGTTGTTTATTTCAGTTATGCATGCAACTCAGAAGAACTCTACAAAATCGCCTCTTTCTAAAGGCAACACTGCAACAGTAGCAGCCAATGCAGAAACATGAGAAACTTGGTTTTCAACTTTTGAATATTATTTGAGTTAAGCATGCAACTCCGAAGAGCTCAAAAAAATTGGCTCTTTCAAAAAGCAATACTGCAACAGTAACAGCTCATGTAGAAACATGAGAGACTTGGTTTTCAATTTTTGACATATCCAGAACAATCTAAAGACAAGAATGTAGTGGATAAAAGTAAGAAAGCACAACGGGTCAATGATATGACAAGGAATATTCAGCCATGTTTGTTTGTTTCCATTGTATAATCATGCTTCTTCAAACATGCAGAAAAAATGTGTAGAACTATTTTACTTCTAGTTACCTGTAATTGAAGTTCTTCACAACAAAATACAGTGGCGGTCCAACTTTCATATACTTCTCAAGGTCGTCAAAGTAACCCTGTAAACATTATAATGAGCATGATTCTAAAAGAAATACAAAGAGAAGCAATTAAGGCTTAAGCTACAGAAAATGCAAGTGATAGTTTGAACCTGTAAATACGAATCTCGTGGAAGAACGATTTTCTGCTCCAATCCGGGTTGTAGTCTAGTTGACATTGCCTAGTTGGGACAAAAGAAACACAATGTTGTCAACCACACATGCTCATACTCAAAGTCAAGAAAATGTAAGTGGTTCTGTCTCATTTAGTAGTTTTTCCCAAATTTGTGGTAGTTAACCACTGGATTTGCAACATGAAACCAGACAAGAACAAACAACACCACACTGTAGTGAATTGCTCCATATTGATGATCAGCAAGATTTATCAGAAATACAGACAGAATAATAAGTTGATGATCCATCAGAGAATTTCAATGAAAAAATAGACTTGGCCTGTAGATAGCACACTCATATTTCACCAGATATAAAGCGGTTGGTAGTGAAGCTAATAGGAGGAACAGATATAATCATGATGCTGTGCAATGTGCATGCAGAACATGTGAGCACTTACAATGCTTGCAAATGCTAATCCAACAAATACAGCAATCACGATAAACTTCACTGGTCGGTAACCGAGGATTGGCCCATGAATATCCTATATTAAAAAAAACAATAAGTTATGAATGAACATAAAAGGAAAATCGTGAAAAACTTAAACATGGTTTAAAACATGAGCTTAACTTTAACATAAGAACAAGCTTAGCTCTGGTAAAACATGTAGTGTTTACCTTCATATAGCGTGCAACAAAGTGAAGCCGCTGGTGGCCACCATCTTAATTTTTGAATACATTAGAAAGGGAAACAATTACAAATGAGCCAAAATGAACAAGCATTTACTGCTATAACTAATCTTCCTTTTAGCAAAGCAAACATGGATTTTTATTTGGACACTTACTGTCGCCAGCAACAGTGCTCGATTTAAGTCTTGCACAAGGAACACAATCAATCCTGCCATCTTCTGCCCTCCTAAAATCATATACAATAAGGGCTACGAAGGCTGTCACTTGGAGAAGGAAATCCAGAAGAACTGCCATTGCTGCACAAGATAGTGGATTGGAAACCCCAAAATGAAGTGCCAATTATAGATACAATCAAGGAAATGTAAAGAAACCAACCGGCAAACATAGAAAATGCTCTGGTGGCAGGCATTGGATTGATTGCACTGACAGAAAAAGCTAAAACTTCAGCCAAACTGGCTAACGTAATGGATGGCCCAACTTCCACCAATGCATTACTTATACGTTCTTCCAATACTATCCCATCTGGTTGTCGCTTGACAGCATGCACAAGGATACACATGTTGTCCACACCGACCTAGCCACAATCACATCCATCAGTTTCATCCACTGCAGAATGATAAGAATGGGTATCTTTTGAACAAAGTATAGATCAAATGAAGTAGCCGTATGAATAAATTGTCAATTCCTCTTAAAAGAATATGGTAAATGCAGCACGAAAATATTTCCTAAAAACAAACAACAAACTCAATGGCAGGCTATGCAACATAGACATCAACTGTGTTCACCTATCTAGGAAGCGTGGTTAAAATAAATTACACAAAGACTCCCTCTGTAAAGAAATATAAGAGCGTTTAGATCACTGAGTACTAAACATCAAGTTTTCAACAAGGAATTAATGTGATGATGGTTCATGGAAATCAATTTTCAGAAGAGATAATCCAATAATCAGCACGAAGAAGCTATGTTCCAATTCAAATGTGTAGAGCGCAAATGCATAATGGTTTTTTCTTTCTGTTAATGCAGCAAAACAAAGAAATACTGGAAAGGTACATTGGATTGATGAAGAGAAAAACAGTCACGCTATTGCGCTACTAGAGGCAGAAGACTTACCGCCAGCACAAGAAAAGGAATTACTTCCATTATGATTAAAGTCGACTTCACTCCAACAGCACTAAAGAATCCCATTGATCCTAAAACTGAAAGCATCACTAGGACAACCCCAGATAAGCCAAGCAGTACCTGCAATTTATCTCGTCAAATGGAACATAATGCAGCACATGTTTGACATAATTAAATACTCCCTCCGTCCGAAATAACTTGCCACAGTAATGGATGTACCTAGATGTATTTTAGTTCTAGATAGATCCATATTTATGCATTTCTATGACAAGTAATTCGGGATGGAGGGAGTATATAGTATTCCGGGATCTGGTAAATAAATTAGCTCTACAAAAGGAAACTTGAGATCAAACTATTATAGATTCAAAAGACAAATTTCTTAGCAGAACAATTTAGTTTGCTTTTGGCTAAGAGTGGCAAAGGGTCATATTAATGTACAAAATAAATAACTGCAAAAATATTACTAGCTCCGTCCCAGAATAGAAGATGTCACATTTGACATCTCCCATTTCTCAATATCGGCCACAAGAAAAATAGGTCGTCCCAACAGCAGTACTGCCGACCACCGCACTGTTTATATTTACTAAATGTATGGTCAGCAAACATGAATATACGAGAACTGGTCTTTAGATAACTCATAAAAATGCAATCATGACGAACAAGATACTCCATGTAGATCAAAACAATTAATCATGGGACAAATTTGTATATACCACTCCTGAATTTCAAGCATATGGACTTGCCACTGACTCACATTAAAGTATTTTTTAGGCAGAGTGGAAAATAAAAAAAATCCCGTCATTGATTATTATATTCATACCTTTGATGAGACAAATAATGCCCACAAACGAGAAGGACGGTCTCCAAGTGTGAATGATATGTACGCAAACATCACAATATAGCTTACCTGATATCAATCAAATGGCACAGATAAATATCACAATATGTAGGCAAACAGGATATATTACAAAATGGAAAAGATTTTTGCATATATTTACCACTATTGTAATTGCGTCAGCTGTACTCTCTCTGTTTAATTCATCTTTAATAGAGCTCTCGGATGAAAAGGATAATGTAAGGTTCTGTGCTAGTACCATCGGCAGTATTTCTTCCTGCAGAAAACTCTCAAAGTCATCAGATGTAATTCTTGGCTCAAGTGAAATATATAAATCACTAGAGTATGCACCTTCTTGTGAAGTTGAACCAAAAGCTACAAAAACACTGTAGGTAGAAACTCTAGCTAGAAAATAAGTGCTATAGGCTTTAATCCAAACATGAAAGAGCTAGCTTCATACAATATTAATCACTATACTGTGCATGCAAATGGCATTAGCATACATGAAATGACCTTTTGCTAGATTCAGGCATCTGGGGCTTCAACATGCCCAGTGAGTCGGCTCAATATTACAGGAGAAAAGAACGGAAACAATAATGCTTCTACTAAATCTCCTGGAATATGAATCTGAACACTCTTAATCCGCATTATCAAAGTTGCTTCCCATCTCCGTATTTCCTCAGGATGTAGGGCAATGCATAGTCAATCTTGTCTACCGGGTTCTTCATTGGAGCAAATTTCTCTGAATTAGTTTAATTTACTATCCTCAAACGAGATTTATTCTTTCATTCCTTAAGGAGGTGTTGTGTGGAAGTATTGAAATATGTTGTGGGGCTGCTTAAAAGTAAATGTTAGAGAATGAACGTATATAGAGCATGAATCAATTGACAGTAAACTTCTACTGTAAACTGTTTGTTGAGCACATAAGCTCAGAAGGTGAGAGTTCCAAACCTTAACAAGATTAATATATGCCCTTTCCCAAGCCATAGCCTTTCCATTCTCTTGTCCTGTTGTCTCAACCTTGTTGTTCACGGGATATGTTATTACAAATGCAGAAGCCTGTGAAGTAATAGGAAGTTAGTAAGAGAAGTGGGATAATCAGTAAAATATTGTTTTTGGCCAAAAAAAAAGTATAGCATTTTACCTCGGTAAAATTGCTACCTGGAAAACCACCTAATATTGTACTAGGGTCAATAGGTGATTGAAAAGTGCTCAAACATGTCTCTTCAGAACTGTAATGCTGCAATACAGCAGATATTGTTTAGTGTTTAGATACAACTAGCTGACAAACCTAGCCAGTATCACAATATTCATTGTTCAGCATGAATTCATCAATAGTTTACAAAGGTCTGTGTTGCAACCAAAAAAAGGAAAATGTCCATATGAGAAGAGATTTCAACTGTGGATATTTACCTCAAAGCAAAATTTAGCATGATCTATACCTAAATCATCATGCTTTTTAGGATCCAGCTGGAAATACTGCAACAGATGCCACCATTTTAATATGATTGCTCAGAAGTACGCATACGGAACAAAATATAATGATAGAAAAGGATTATATAGATTCTAGAGAACAAGTTAGTTCCATATACAGAGTATAGACAATACAAAATCATCACCTGCAAAACACTTTGGGTAGCACAATCTGTACTGAGTGGCTTTAGGCAGATATCAGCAAGGGATACTGTCGATCCAGAATAATTGGCACGCAGATCATCAATCTTTGCAATTAAAAAGTGACATTAGAATCACTAAGCAGTTGCAGTGTAAAATTTACATGACTGGATTCCATACCTTTTTCTGAATCTGAAATAGCAATTTGAAATTGTTATCATTTACTATTGTAGGAGCTTCAAGCTGGCCAGACGCTGAAGTGGCTAATACAAGCTGCAGTTAAAACAGTAATTAACAAAATATAGACAAGAAGTTAAGATCAACACAACAAACATGTTGATATGCAGGAACAAAGTTGGCATACAATCTGTAACAAGTGTTCATCTAGTTGAACAAAAACAAAGCCATGAGAGTTGAAAAGACCTGCTCAATCCTATAAAATGGTGCAAGATGACTGTCAAAATATTGCTTTTCATAGGCAGTCTGACTTCCAGGGCTAACCCAAAGCTGCAAAAAGAAAACAACCAAGTCAGAAATCTCTGAAATGTATGTATTCACAGTCCTGGTAAATACACACCAAAAACTTTTGAGTTCCAAATGGTGTGTCACTTTATCGACTTCTTTTAAAAAAACACTCATAAAGGGCAGCAATCCCCACAAAAAAAAGGAGCAATCTCAAATACTAAATTTATTTATATAAATGACCACAAGTTACACAAAAGTCGTAGTTACAGACTCAAAGGTAATCCATTGTCAATGGGTGCTAAAAATGTGAACACGTTTATCGACAGATTTGATCTCCGTGTTTTTATTTTGCTGACACATATTTTTCACAGGTATTCAAAAATACAAGTTCATGACCTTCGCCCACTATGTTCACAGGATTAAGAACTTTAACGTCCTTTTTGGAAGGTAAGATGATAAAGTTATCTGAAAATGACAATAAGCATGAAGGACACAAAACACCATAAAAGTCCAAGTTGATTCAAGAAAAAGCATAGCCAACAATAAAAATGAAATTTTATAAAATGTACAGCGATGTATTTCCTTTTTATTTACTGTGATTTTATTTCAATGAACATTTCCAAGTAATCAATGAAAACTGTCAATGGATTTCCATTTTCTTTTTCTTTCCGTGCTTCAGACCTAATAAATTTTGTGAGTTTTAAGAGAATACTATTGCCTTGTCAAACTTATATTAAAGTAATTACTCTCAAATACAGAACTATATTTGTCAGTCTCATATCAATTCAAATTCCCCCATTATACACAATTATCAGAATTTCAGCAACAGTAGAAGAATTGTAGCTATCATACGATGATAAATTGAGTACCTTTTCCGGTCTTGTTTCCACCTTGAAACGGATAAGACCAATGCATAATAGGATAGGGACAAGTAAGGATGCACATAACACAAGAAGCGGGTGTCTAGTAACAAAAACTCCATGCCTCCTGCAATACTTTCAACAGATTAACATGATGCCTAAATACTAATAATATATAGTTTATCCGAATATAACTGGAGACCGAATCCAACCTAAAGAAGGTTGACATGTAAGTTTGGACAATAGAAGATGATGCAGCTTTGGGCACCTGATATAAAGAGAAATTATTAGACCGTACCAGCGTCATCTTAAAAATGAACACTAGAGAAAAATGCTAGAAGGAACCAAAGACAAGTACTCAAAGTAAGCAAGCAAGCTCTGGCTCTCAAAAATGATTTGGCAGAAAAGAACCTGAACAGAGTTTTCAGGAACATTGCCATTGTTGTTTGAATGCAACTTATCATCAGCATTCTTTGGTGGTTTTGTTTGTGAGGGGAAGCCTGTTCTTCCTCGTGTTCTGTATAATAAGCCCCACAATAAAATTGCACACAAAAACACAATGTACACAACCGCTAGTGAGAAGTCCAAGCATCCGGCCTGTGTAATCAAAATGATAGGAGTTCAGGATACAAAATAATGAAAACGCTCGACATGGAAAAGATGAACCTTCATAACATATGCCCTAAAATGTTCTTATGTGCCAAATTTTGGATTCGTATACTCTAGTTTAAAGTTCAAGACTGCCGTAAGCTTTTAAGTAGTATGAGAAACAAGAAGAAAAGGGTCAAGTTCTACACAAGGTACATGGACAAACTAAGGTATTTAGCACCTACGATGATGGTTATATTTTTTTTCAAGATATAGTAAATCATTTGATTGCTAGAGTTGAAGGTTATTAAAACTTCCCACAAGCAAATTGTGCAGGTATCCACACCGACACATCTACCCCGTATCATCACTACTACAACACATGTCCTGTGCCAATTTCTCTGTAATAGTAGTATCACTTTTTAAAGAATTAGTATCATATGTGCATGTTACACAACTGGCTTGATACAAGAAGGACCACCTGACATGTGATGTGCCAATTAACAAGTCATAGTCCTAATCTATCATTCATGAAAAGCTTTGGTTATTTACTAGGGAAAGTAGCACTGCAAACTCTGCCAATAGCCACAAGAAGAACAAATGAAGTCAAACTTTTGAAATTACAACTAACATTATTTTTATAAATACTTAGATTAGTTACTTGAAAATAATTTGGTTAATTTTTTTATCGGAGAGTAATTTTACAATATAAATTTTGTTGGGTTTCATAAATATAGTCCAATAAAAACTAGTGGACAGGAAATGCATGGTATCAGCCGTGCATTTTTTTCATAAATGTAGATAAATAGCTGTTACCTTTAGAGAACCCATTTTGACTGAACAGGAAGTTTCAGTCATCGACTGAGGCAACAAGGATCCCATGCAAACTGAAGAAGAAGGACAATCCCCACATGAGCAGCCCAAAGATGGATCTCCACAAGAATAAACTGTAGTATTTAGTGGCTTCACCCCAGATGAACCACTCAAATCAGGTCGGTATGTTATCAAATAAGGTGACCCAGGCTCATTGGGATTTGCCTGACGCCCAAGAAATGCCAACCACTCTGCAGTAGCAAGTGTAGATGTCAATAATTATAATGACATACTGCGAAGAACGGATGCATGCAAATTACAGTGTATTATTAGCATGTCATTACCACAGTTTAAAATTATCGACTGAAAAACTAACTCAAACCACATCCAGATTGCAATAATAATAATTAATAGTGCCAAGTCCAAATGCAGGAAACAAATTACATAGTCTATTATCAGGCTATCACTACCAAACCTTAAAATTACCAACTGAAGAAACTAGTTCAAAAGCACATCCAGGGTGCAAGAAGACAAGAATAATAATTAATAATACCAAATAGAGTTTCTCAAAGAAATGCAGCAAAGCTTCCTAAAAGGCTACTACCCTCTACAAGCTACTAATCTTTAGACCAAATCGTGTCATCTTCTTTGTCTTAATTATCAAAGTATTGCAAGCAAATCCTTTAGGCAATCAGAGTTTAACTTCACAATCAAGGAAAGCTATGCTAGTTTAGCCCTTCAGCCTGCCTACAAGAAATTCTAGGAGGGATGCTAGCAAATCTGGTATGCAAGCTTTGCTGCCAGCCTACGTAAGTCACTCCAGAGTCATGGCCAAGGTGGCAAATGGGACAGCTCAAATCATTGTTTCTTTCCTCTCCCCGTCTTCAAGGACGATGATCCTAGGGATGCTTCTGATGTCGTGCCTCCTCGTCACGTCCTGGTTGTCATCACTCGTCACTGTTGAGCCTAATGTGACACATGGCATATAACATGGATAAATCTGATCATAGGGAGCATCAAGTAGCACTAGGAGGGACCAAACCATGGTGCTCAGAATTCAGAACTCAACAAAATCCACCACCTCACAGTCAACAATTTTGGTCACTGATGACTTGAGAGGAGGAAGCTGGGGGTATTTTGGTCTTGTAGCAAAACATTGAGGATACTAGCATTTTATAAAATTTATAGCATCTGCAATGGCGATTTTCAGTGTCCCGCGATTGCAGTAGCATTGCTCAAACTATAACTTGTAGTGGCATTTATCCAATCACACAATTGATAAGTTCACTACAATGATTTAGCCTAATACCTTTGTAAGTTTTAGCACCTCCACCAAGAAAATCCATTGCGCGTGTGTTCAGAGTGCCAAACTTAACTTCCTTACAAGAGTTGTATAACTCTTCACCATAGTTGCTTGTTATGTAGTAATCTATACCATCAACAGTTGTAATGTTCTTAACCTGAAAAAGGTGGAGAACAGTGTAGCTTGTTAGTTCGATTACACATGAGAATTATATATGAATATTTCATTTTGGCATGTTAAACTGATGTAACAAAAATATGTGGGGGGTGACCATGAGGAAACACAATAAAATACTGTTGGCGTGATAAGCTGAGAGAATTCAGACCTGTTTTGCTGAAGTCACGTTAATGAAGAGGCTTTGGTTTGGGGAACAAGACATTTCACAAAAGAGATTCAAGAAATTCCTCAAGCAAGCTGGGCATCCAACAAGAAATGGGACAGCCTGCAGAAATGTTGGAGTTGGCATTTTACCACCGAGTGAATTTTCTTTTTATTGAACATAGACATTTAGAATAGAGATTACCAAGAACAGGTTACATCATTTGACATGCGAAAAAGAATCAAGTTGGTCAACTTAGAAAAATAACCTTAAAATATATGTACTAAATTGGCCACAATAGAATAGCGACGAACATGGTCTATGAATAGACGGAATGCATCTGTAAAATTTCCTTTTAGAACACGAATCTGTAATTTGCATGCAACAGGGAATAAAGAACTCAACATGTAGCCACTTAATTGTGTTACAAGATACTAGGAAGTACAGGAGGAATAACACAACAAAGACCAGGGACAAGAAATAATCAACAACTAGAAATTTGCTGCATGAGGCTACAAGTCGACAAAAAACTGCTTTCCAAAAAAGTACAGGGTGAACAAGCAGAAATAATCTATTAAGTAGATATGAAAATCATCTTAAAACAAAAGCAGCATGTCTCTAACAAAGTGTTCAGCAGGTCACAAGTTCAGCAAAAGATTGTTTGAACAAATCAATGCAGGTTAATATGAATACAATGGCAAAACCATTTTGCTAAGCTTTATTAACAAATTCCCCAGTGTGAAACAGTTAGTCTTTAAAAGAAAGATGTGATGCGACCACACTGATATGATAGTTCAATTGAACAATCCATACAATTACCTGTTGGACTTGTTGGTGTAATGTGTCGAACTGATCAACAGTACAACAGACATCACCAGTAATAGTGGGACACAAACTCTGGATCCTTGTGGAAAACAAAGTATCTGGCTGGAAAAGCAATAACAGAACTTGATATAGTAGTAGAACACAATGGTGAAATAATGTAATCTTATGCAAAAATAAGATGGGCAGAGTATTATGCTGTCTATATTAAAAAATACTGCAAGATAACTGGATACAATCTCTCCTGCTGTGTAATATTCAAATTGAAGAGAAGGGTTCCATTGTCACCTTAACAGCTTTTGTTGCATTCACACAGTTTAAGACTTTCCCATCAGTTCGATTTGCACAAATTCCATACATGGAACAGTACCCTTCTGCAGGTACCACCCTAAGGAAGCAAACACAGCAAAATTAGCACCAAGAGCTCCATGAGTACAAAATACCTCATTAAGTGGCAAAGTATTTTAAGTACATCAAAAAATAGTAGCCTATTTCAGGACCTACTGTGCTCTTAAGTGATCTAACAAATGCTCATCTTAATTGAACATGTTGCCCTGATAAATTACCTTGGTGATTGCTGTGCGCTTGTGGGATGTACAAGAAAAACTATCTGCATCGTGGAATGAAAAACAAGGTTGTAAGGTTATCACATTATGGAAAAATCATGTTAACCATACAATATATGAGTCACATCAAAGTGCAACCAAATCCACATGCATGAACACCACACTACATTTGTAGAATGGACTTCTTACATATCCTGTTATTCTATTGGCCCCTCTAGGGAGCAACATGACCACAATTTTATCTGGTGGCTTCAAATATACTCCCTCCGTCCGCTAATACTTGTCGCAAAAATGAATGAAAATGGATGTATGTAGAACTAAAATACGTCTAGATACATCCATTTCTCCAACAAGTATTTCCGGACGGAAGGAATATAAAATGAAGACAACACCTTTGAGCACCTAGGCAGGTGATGTAGATGCTACAAAGACAAGAATCTAGCAACATCTGAGAAGTTGGCACAAATCTGGTATGTTCTGGCCACCTATACAACCACTATAAGTGTCAGAAACATTAATCAAAGTTTCATGTGAAACCACCAAAACAGTTAGTGCGACTAAGGATTATTACAGCATGAATTATTCATCCTTCCTGTACAGCAACACCCAGATGACATCTAACAAACAAAATTAGAACAGAGAAAGATAATTCAACCGTTAAGCCTCTAAAACAGATTAAATAACATAGAGTGAACTGCAGCAACATAAATACAATCTGAGTTTCAAGAGGAAAATGTCATGTTTGAAATGCCTGTGAAAATTCAGCTGGGCTGGGCTAGGAAAAATAGCAAAACAGTGAGCCATAAAATTCAGCTGGGTTGACCTACCGGCTGTCAACCAAAAGTGAGCCATAAAACATCCGGTAACTTGGATATGAAACACAGGCAACTCCACATAGTTGGAATTCAGAGAAAACTGTTTGCAATTTGTTCAAAGAGGGCCATCCGACCCAATTATAATCATAACGGTATACAAAGAGCACATTTCGAATCAAAATGCTTAAATGTTCTGAAATTCGGGGAAGTGCGGCATATTTAATCCTGTAAAACTCAACCCAATCTACACGGTCACGGAGATGGCACGCATTTCGAGACAAACTATGAAACCGAGAAACGGAACCCCGAACAGAGAAGCAACCGCCCCATCGAACACAATCAACTCGGGATAAATAAAACTGGGCTAAATTGACCTCTCCAACGCAGTAGCGGCAGCAGAAACAACCGCTCGGGCACCAATAAGTCGCGACCGCGTGGTTACAGACCTCCAATCCAAACGCACCTCGCGTGTCAGAAACTAGCAGTGTTGCAGCAGATTTCCAACCCCATGTGCTCCCAACCCTCCCGAGTCCCAAAATCACTATCGCAGGGGGAGGCTCGGGCTAACGACAAAGCAGAGGTAAACCAAAATCACGCAGTAAATTTGAGGGGGTAAATATCCAAACACAGCCCACTACGCGTTCGAGAAAAAGACGCGCAGTCCAATTACAGACGAAAATCGCACCTCCCTAATTTTAGCGAAACAAAAAAACCACGAGTTATATTAGTAGTAGAAACTTCCGCACTAGTGACGCCATGGACGGGACGAAATTAGCAAGCCCGCACAGGGATAGGCCGGAAGCCGCAGCGCTTAACCCCAGAAGCAGGACCAAAACCGAACCAAAATGGTCCAAAACACGAGGCACAGCGAGCAACCCCACCCCCTAAGACGGAAGGGCGGCGGCGGCCGCCGCGGCCGCAACGACGACCCCGCGCAGCACCCACTAAGACGGAGAGAGAGAGGGAGAGCGAGACCCCACCTGTATCAGGGCCACCGCGGTGGCGAAGACGACGGCGCCGCCGGGGACGCCCCGCCGGGGCCCGACGAGGCCCATCTCCTCACGGGTTCCCTCCCCACTCGATCCCTCGCCAGCGGGAGCACGGAATGCCGAAAACGGAGGGAGGTGGGAGACGAAGGGCGGACACGGTCCGGTGCCGCTGGGGGGGGAGATTGGACTTGTTTTTGTGGCGAGCCGCACGACCGGGGTTTTATAAACGGCGAGAGGCGAGAGCTGAGCTGCCGATCAGCTGCGCAGCGCGGTGGCGGTTGCCACCTCGTGCCAAGGGATTTTGCGGCCAGCTCCTCTCGTTTTCCTTCCTGGTGGTGGTGAGGGTTTTGGATCTCGCCACATGTTGGTAAAGCTGGGCCCGCGTGTCAGTGGACATAAGGCCCAGCAGTTCGGTTGGTCGTGTGGGTGCAGAAGATACGGTGGGACCGCCCGTAAGAGCGACGATAGCTGGCGGATTTGTTCGTGGGCGAGGCTGGCAAACCATCCCAGCAACCAAAGCAGTAGTATTACTTAGTAATAACTCAGATAATTCTGTCACGTCAAAATTAGGAAAGCTACACGCGCGCACTGGTTAACTGTGTGTGAAGCCTGTCATGTCCTTCTCCTAGCCGCTGCCCTGCTTGTCTTCCCTGTTCGCCCGGCCACTCAACCCGCTGTTCACTTTCGTCCACGGCACTGCTGGCTGCTGGGTATGGGGCGCACGCTCCCCGCGTCCGAGATGCGCGCACACAAGGAATTCGCAGGGGCACACACGTGCTCCGGCCGCTGTTTGCCTCGCATTTTGTAAAGTCGTTAAATCTCACATGAATAACTTTTGTTTTTGTCAGCCACAAGTTCTAAACTTACGATTTTGTTGGTAGCTCGTAGTAAGTTTTAGAAGTTGAATCATGTTTGTTGGACGCAGGTTCTAAACTTACTACTCCCTCCGCTTGATACATCTATATCTAGACAAATCTAAGATAAAATTTTGGACGGAGGAAGTATTTTGGTGGTTGCTTGTGCCAAGTTTTAGAAGTTGTATCATGCTTGTCGGTCACAGGTTCAGAAACTTTTAATTTTGTCGGTCGCTCATACTAAGTTTTAAAATTTTAAAAAATCATCAAAATGTATTTAAAATTGGTCTCATTCGAAAATCCTTCTCACGGGAAACACGAACATGCAAACGAAATTAAATCTGGACTTTTGGTTCCACAGATATGAAGATTAAAAATTGAAAGCCTAAAGAAAAGGGATTGTGGCCCCCACACTCACTTGCTACAAATCCTCTCCCGTGCATACAACTATGTACCACCACATTAAAGACGGTGTCATGGAGTTCTAAAATTAGTGAAATCATCATAGTTGTTTGGCTAGGGATGCCAAAATAAAATTTGGACAATTCCGGTGATGAACTAAATCGTACTCACTTGTCCACAAAAAAAAATGTAACATTCATTGTTTTCATGCATTTTAGTTAGCGAAATAGGCGTTAAGTTAGAGAATGTCAAGTCCAAGTTTACAATATGCCACACACCATCCAAATAAAATCATGAGAGCTGTTTTAGTAATTTAAAAATCTTTATTATTATTTTCAAGTTTGGATTGGTTTTTATTCTTTTTGCAAGAGAGTTCAAATAGTGTGCAATTAGCAGCATCAAACCCCTCCGTCAGCGAAGTCGTTGGTCCCTGCCTCCATTTGCTGATCTGGCAGCGGCTGGGAATGGGGACCTCGGCAATTCGGCTCCATCCGGTAGTTAGTGTAGGCTTCGTATTTCCTGGGGCGCCGCTCGGGGTGGAGGTGGCGGTGCCGCATCGAATTAAACTGCAATGGCTTCTGCTTCACCATAACGTCTCTCGGGATGACAGGTCGGACCGGCTGGTTGGTCTTTTGTCGCTTGCGTGAAACAGTGGGTGTTCGTGGATTTCAGGACTGATTGTTGTGTCTCGAGGTACCAGCGGCTCCAGTGGTGGCGATGCATATCTGGTTTCCCCCATCTTCGTCGTGATGGTCTCTGGCCGAAGATGAAGACTTTCCGTCCACCATGAATCCGTGTGCGTGTCCAGTGATTTTGCGGGTTCCGGGAGGCGGTGGCGGCACACCGGCATCTCGCGATGGTGAATGTGGTGAATCAGGTCCCCATGGACCAGTCTGTAACTTTCTTTCTTTCTGGGGTGTGTTGTGCCACTGTTTCTTTGTCTTCTAGTCTTGCTATTCTCCTCGCAAAAAAAGTTCATATAGTGTGGGTTCAAATAGGATATATTTTTTTCAACTGGGCAACCCCGTTCCATTATTACCTAACAGAAATATTACATTATCCAGACTATTTTGGAGTTACAAACACCAACAATGAAATATCACGCCGAAAACAGGAGACTGGAAAGGAGGGAGCGGGTTGGGACACTATCAAGAAAAACGCTATAGATGCTCGACGAAACATCTACTACGAGGCAAAAACCTGATAGCGCCACATCAAACCAGACCAAAATGAAACGAGTTAAAGGTTACAATCCCACAGGGCAGCAACTAGGATCACAGCTGCCCAACAAATCCGGACCAACGCACAAAAAGAACAACATACTAAAGATAAATAGCTACCAACAGGATCCACCGCACAACGTCGAGGGGACCAATCTGTCACGGCTTGAAGCACCCTTCAATCGGGGCCGACCCGCGCTTGCAGCTGGTTAGAGAGAGAGAGGTTGCCTCCTTCAGCACTACATGGATCCCCATCTTCACAACAACACTTTCATCATTCTTCAACAACCTGTCCACTAAGATAAGAACGAACAAGCGGTGAAGATAATCTAAATTGGATAGGATTTCGATATATATTTAGTTTTGTAAGGGTATTTGTCCAGTAAGATAAGAACGAACAAGGCATTTTCACCAGAAAAATTTAGTGTTTATCGTTTTTTATTTTGTTTCCAATCTCACAAGGACGTTGGCACATATTTTGTGTATGACATTTTTTGTTCTTTTTTTTTAAGAAAGCGGAAGGCAACCATCTTTCTTTATCTGTCCAGAGAAAATATATGAGTATAATCAATGGAGTGGCTGCGCAATAAGAAAAGGACAATTGTTGCGTGAGTGATTATACGCTGCAAAGTTTCAACTTAATTTCCATTCATTATAAATCACCAATTTGTTTTGGACTGTCTCGAACCCTAGATTGATTGGATCGAATCCAGCTAACCGCGTGTTTTTCTTGGTATATCCTCTACAAGGAGTCAAGGAATCAGTGGACAGTGTCATTTGTGCCTGCACTCGGGGAGTGCGGGGTTTGTGGAATGATCGTGGACTCTCTCTTGGTTGCGTGCAAGAAACGTGACGCGCGCAGGTTAGGTAGCAGCGGTTCGCCTACTACTTGCACAAAACTGATCATGCTTTGTGCTAACGATCTTGCTAAACATTCCCTTCAGCTGCACCTTCAATTATTTTTCCTTTCCACAAATTGACTCCGATGAACGACGGTCTCCCCAAACTCAGGGGAAAAAAACGACCTCCCTGCCTACGTACTGCTTAGCCAGACAAACGTCAACCAATTCCACGATCATCCTGCACTCCTCTACTGAATGATGAGCAGCGTTGCGTGGGCACCGATCGCTTTCCCTACCAACCAAAAAAGGCCCCCCTTTATTACAATGGTGGAGAGGGAAACAAGTGCGGAGGCGGCGAGGCACTCGGCCTCGCCGGTCTTGTGTGGGCGGACAGTTGTGAGTTGTCCCACACGCGACGCCAGTGCGTCCTTCCTCCTCATCATCGTCCCCATTTGCGCAAAACAACACTTCGCCGAGGGGCCAGAGCGTGGTCGACAAAGGCGGGCAGGGGCCGCGCGCGTGATTCAGTCGACGTCGCCCGTGTCCGCGTGGAGCACCTCCGGCGACAAAGCACAGAGAGAGTTCACACGATCACGGGTGCAGTGCAGGACGCGACACCCCTCTAACTAGCTGGCTCCTTGGACGCATGCATGGCGCCGGCCTGATCTCTCTTCCCCGTGTTCAGACGTTCTGAATCAGAACGGGGCGAGCTGAACTGTCGAACTGCACATAGGAGTACGCGATTACCTATCGGCTAATTAAGGAGCTCTCAACTTGTCAGCTACTGAATTTGACGTCCCCAAGTACTCCAACTGTACATCGGTCGCAGGGGGACGAGCACGAGCGGAGGCCGCACGGGCCGCCTCGCCGTCGATCGCCGGACCTCCTGCACGTGCGGCTGTGCTAGCCACGCTTGTCTGCTTACATCAGTACTGTACAACACTCAGATCTCACCGTCAGGTTTTTATACTCTCCTAACTCCCGCCAACCTTCCATTAAGCCGCCACTGTACGTTTGATCTGTATGTAAGCCCCGTGGAGACGAGCACCGACACGTACGCGACGCACTCGGCTGCAGTACGATGACCCTGAAGGCGTGGGGGCCAGTCCAGACAACGCTCTCTAGAAGCTTTGCCTTGCCCCGTTGCCCGTCGCGCGCGTGCGACGTGCGCGACGGCGATCTGGCAAGCTGATAACGGCGGCAGTAGTACCGGCTGTTGAGTGAGTGGAGCCGCGCGGGCGGTGCTGTCAAGGACGAGCTATCCGTAGCATGCAAAAATTAGGTACTAGTTGGTGTAGTAATTCGCAGATGCACGGAAATCCAATTAGGCTACCCGAAGCACGTGCTGCGGCCGCGAAAAATATTTCTTGAAATGTCAAAAACTACTCCCAATAAATTATTTATGTATTCATAGTCACATCGAAATGCTACCTGCAAAATTTTAGGCAAAAAGGTTAAACATTTTGGCCTATGAAAAAAAACAAATTAACACCAGATGTTATCCCAAAATGTTATTTCAAATTTGTTTTTTCATCAACAAAACACTATTGGCCAGTTTCATGTGAAAATTATCAAGCATGTCTGTGACACTAGCACAAACATCCATAGAAAAGAATCAAAAAAAATTTAAAACATTTTACCAATTATTTTGAGATACTGTTCGTCTCGAAGCAAATGCTCCCGGGAGCCAAAACGTCCTTCTCCTTAAGATGCATCGCTAGTGGACTCTGCTGCAGTTCCTCCTCTGTTTGATCGTGTCGCACTCATTTTTGAGAGCTGCCATCCGCCAAGTCCGTTGAAAGGAGCGACGCAACGAATTTGTACGTAAGAATAGGATTTTCATGCAATGAAACGAATCTTTTTGAGTGCTTGTTCAAGAACTATGATTTTTTTTCTTTTCTTTTTTGAGAACTACGATCTTTGGTTCTAGAACTGAATCATTTCCTTGTATCTGAAAAGAACTTCCAGGTTAATAGGGAATAATGTGTGTGTACCAGCATGTTTACGTAACCTTTCTGGTTGTGGCGCATTAAGAAACGGAGAGGGACGTCCTCTGTTGGTCCTCACGTCACCACCGAAGTGACAAGTTGACAAAGCAGGTACAGTGCTCATGGTATTATTATAACTTAATTGGCGGTTGAACTGGTTCATGTGTGGCTCATCTTGATTCGTCGGAAGGCCACATATTCATTACACTAAGAAGGACAGTTCATCCATTTATAGGCTCAGCAGACTGGTATGTGATGCAGTATCTAAAGTGTCGATGGGATATTGATATGTTGGGGGCGTGTGGAATAGGAGGCCAGGCCATCTCCACATAGTCTTTCCAGAGAAAGAAATGATATAAATACACTATACTAAGAAAATATATGAGACCACGTGGCCCCCGCGGCCTGGAGCAATGCTACACATACGAAACTGAACTTGGGAGAGAACGGGCGGGGCTTTTAAAAGGACGAGCTATCCATAGCATGCAAATAGGTAGTCGGTTAGTAGTTCGCAGATGCACGGAAATCCAATTAGACTGCCCGAAGCACATGCTGCTGCCCGCGGAAAATATTTTTTGGAATGTCACAAAAAAAATCCCAGCAATTTTTTTTATGTATTTATAGTCACATCCGAATGCTGCGTGCAAAATTTTAGGCGAAAAGGTTAAGCAGTTTGGCGTATGCAAAAAAACAAATTAACACCAAATGTTACCCTAAAATGTCAACCCAAATTTGTCTTTTTATCGGCGAAACACTATTGCTCCATTCCGCATAAAAATTGTCAAATATCCATAGAAAACATCAGAAATTTTTTTACAACATTTTACCAATTATTTTGAGATATTGTTCATCCGGAAGCAAACGCTCCCGAGAAACAAAACTTCTTCCCCTAATATGCAGCGCTAGTGGACTTTGCTGCAGTTCCTCCTCTGTTTGACTGTGCCGCACTCATTTGCGATTGGTGACTGATAGGCGCCGGGGCATTGGCCGAAACTTTCGGCCGGTCCAACGCGGGCCCTTGATTTGTTTAATATATAGCCGTCAGATCTCTCTTCTACCCCTCCATCATGTCGTCTTCCTCCCTGCCTCTCAACTCCCTGATGGAAAATTCCCCTTTCCTTCACCAGATCTTTCTTTCCCCTGGTCCCGACATCATCTCCGGCGTGCTGCAGGTCATGCCCGCGTCGTTTCCCTATCAGCGGCTTCAAGCGCGCGACCCCTCCTAGCAGCAGCTTGACGTGTTGCATGCGGGCACCGCTCTGCTCCTGACCGACCCCATGGTTGGAGCACATAGGCACGCCATCGCGGCTCCGCCACCCTGCCGTCGTTGAACCAACAGCTCGCCGCACTGGTTGCATAAAAAAGTCACCGTTGAAGCTTTTCGGGCTCGCCATTGAAGCATTCCTACTTCCCGGTTGCAGCATCGCCATTGTCTCATCATCGCTCATTGAAGCGGGCTAGTAGCTCACCGTCGTTGCTTGTAGCTCCCGTTGTTGACGGTTGTAGCATCCGTCGATGAAGGTTGCAACATCAGCGACGCCCACTTCCAGCAAAAGAACGCCATGGGGCGTTGCTTTATGCCCAGCCGGTTGTAGCATCTATGTATGCCGCTCGCGGCTCGTCACACTACAGGTTCCAGCATCTCCAACAATGGATTGTAGCAGCCCCGTCAGCCGCTCGTAGTTTGTCGCATTGCCAGTTCTAGCATCACCGGCAGCCGGTTGTAGCAAAAAGAAACTCCGGTTGTAACAAAAAGGCGACACGGTGGTAGCAAAACTGTGACGCCGGTGGTGTGTTGTAGCAAAACAAGACTTTTTGGTTGCCGGTAGTTGCTTATTTTGCAGGCGGTTGTAGCTTTTGTGCTGCTAGTTCCAGCAAATTTTGTCGTTGGTTGCAACTCCTGTATTGGCGACGGTCACCACGCCCATCATCGTCGCAACGCATCGAGGTGCCCTGTTCGAAGCATCCGTGTGCGATGGTTCTAGCAACAACGGGCGCCGGTTCCAGCATCCAGCGCACTTCTCCGTGATGCGCCCCATCGCAACACCGATGCTCCGGTGGCTCCATGAATGGCGCAAGGTGGTTCCAACAAAAACACATGTTGGATCCAGCAAAAAAACATGCTGGTTCCAGCATCCGCCTCTTGGGATCCATGATGGAGTACTGTATGGAGGAGAGAGGCGCGACACGAACAAAAGATTGATCACAATCGAGTGGATCCATGGTGGGTTTCTGTGAGGAAGAGGGAGGGAAAGAGAAACTGTTGAAGAAGACGCGAAGGAAGAAGAAGACGCGAACAGGAATGAGTTGATGCGACGCTCCCTCTGTGAGTAGATAAGGAAACGATTGGTGGCCCGCCAGTATTCGCGAGCGAGCGTGACCGGCCGAAAGTTCGACCGGCCCGCTGATTACAAACGTTTCCCTTTGCGATTCCGAGCATGATTGGTTTGCTACCAATATTTTGCTAGCCAAATGTTGGCATTGCCAAATATTAGCAAAACCAATACTTGCCAACTATTGGTAACTTTGTGTGAGATAGGCAAGACAACTCGATAACCAACCAAGTAGTAGCCAATATTTATCACGATGGCAAACATTGGCATGCCAATTTTTGGCACCAAACCAATTAGAGCAAGTATAATAAGATGATGTAAGCATGCTATAAGGATTTAAATATTATATTGTTGCTGAGTTGGGAGAGAATAGGAAAGAGAAAAGAAGCGGGTTGCAGACTTGCAGCCGGCTGTAGCACGAGCTCCAAGAAGCTCTGGGAGAGTGGAAGGTGAGCCACATATTGATAAAGTACTTTCATATATCTAACTATTATACGTGTTGACTATTACATTGGCTATAAATGACATGTCAATATGCTATAGCCAGCAGTTGGCTATATTATTAATCATGCTCATGCTCTTATGCTCTCCATCCGCCAAGTCCACTGAAAAGATCGATGCAATGAATCTGTCCGTACGAATAGGATATTCGGGCAATGAAACGGGGTGTGTGTACCGGGCACAACTTTAGTGACTTCATGAAGCTAAGTCTCACCGTAACTTAGCCTCCTCTATCAGTCATCCATTAAAGATCCGACGGACCGGACTGATCCATATTTCAAATGATTTTTTAAGTGTTCCAATAAATCGTAAACATTTCGTTTAGTATTCTATGAAAATTTCAAACCATTTGGATGTATAATTTGCGAATACCTATTTTTTATTTGTTTGAACTCACAAAGCTATTTAATCACAAACCATACATCCAAATGGGTTGAAACTTTCCCAGAATACAAAACAAAATATTTACGATTTATTGGATTATTTTCAATTTTTTCTGAACACTTTAAAATTTTCAGTATGGAAATACGTCAATCTACAGCGTCGGATCTTTAACGGACGGCTGATAATGGGGGCTAACTTACAGTGAGACTTGGCTAAATTAACGAACCTGCATGTTTACGTGACCTTTCTGGGCGTTGCTAATTAGCGCTCGCGCGTCGGAGCGCTCGCTTTCCTTTTCCTTTATTTCCTTTTTTTAATTTGCATGCAAACCGTAAACATAAGTAAGGCCCATGAAACAAAAGCAGGATGCATGCACCCACCCACCCCCTTAAAATCAGGGGGGGAGAGAGATTAGAGGGAGGAGAGAGAGAGAGATTGGAGGGAGATCTCAGGGGAAGAAAGAGAGATTTATTTGAGAAAAGACCCCACGGTTAGATTGGGGGGAGATTTATTAGGAAAGAAAAAGGGGCCCACGGTTCCAACAATTCCCGCATGGGAATCGAGCGTCGCAGCGCTCGCTCGCCAAGGAGTAAATCCGGAGAGGGACGTCCTCCTGTATCCCTAACTTCCCTGTTACAGGTATAGTCCTATATATCTCACGTCACCACCCAAGTGACAAGTTGAGAAAGCAGGTACAGTCCTCATGGTATATGACACTTAATTGGCGGTTGAACTGGTTCATGTGCGGCTCATCTTGATTCGTCGGAAGGCCGCATACTCATTACACTAAGAAACACAGTTCATCCATTTACAGGCTCAGCAGACTGGTATGTGATATAAGTGTCGATTGGATATTGATATGTTGGGGGCGTGTGGAATAGGAGGCCAGGCCACCTCCACATAGTCTTTCCAGAGAAAGAAATGATATAAATACACTATACTAAGAAAATACTCCCTCCATTCTTAAATATAAGTCTTTGGAGAGATTTTACTATGAACCACATACATATGTATGTAGATGCATTTTAGAGTGTGGATTCATTTATTTTGCTCGGTATGTAGTCTATAGTAAAATCTCTACAAAGACTTATATTTAGAAACGGAAGGAGTATACAAGACCACGTGGCCCCGCGGCCTGGAGCAATGCTACACATACGAAACTGAATTTGGGAGAAACGGGTGAAGGAAAATTACGTAAAACTGCTAGTAACTGTTTGTAGTGTAGGATTAGTGCGCTGCCTGCGCGATGCATCTCATGTTTCCATCCGAGTAAATGCTAGAATTACGTAGCATCCCTTGTACGGATTCCACGAATCCTAGTTAGTTGGCACGCTTTGGTTGGAGATTTACGGGGAGAGGAGAAGTCCATCCCACGAAAATTATGTAAAGCTCGCTCAAGTATGCGTCTCAAATAGGTTGAGCCGGACAAAATCAAACACAATTTAAGGATAAGGGGAGCGACAGTGAGCTCGTACTAGAGCAGGGGACTGGGAGCAGGGGAGTGGGAGAGTAAGCAGGGGAGTGAGCGGGCAGGGGACGGAGCGACCGACATAGGGGTATTTACCCAGTTCTGACCGGACCGGTCGGCTAACGGCCGTTAACTGATGTGTCGTCCGCGCGTTGGGCCACGTGGCCTGATCGGTGGGCCCAATCGGTCAGAAAAACGGTTAAATCGCTAGTCACTACGGTTATGGGTTTTTTAAAACAGCCGACCGTGCGTTTGGTAGTTTTTTGAGAAAAATTAAAATCTGATAGTTTTTTTTTGAAACCCTAGCCTGTAAACTAGTTTTATGCTATTTACTCGTGTTTTGTGTGTGGTGTTTGGCGTGAGTTTGTGACAGATTGTTTGATGGTGGGTGCTTTATGTAGGGACTGTCTATTTGACATTCGACTGATTTTCAATTTGACAACATTCAAATTTCGTAGAAAATGAAAATGACACCTGTATGTCCCAAAAAACCCTCCCACCAGCCACTTTATTTTTTGTATTTCGGCAAAAACGGGTCAGGCAAAACCCTGACCTGGTTTACACAAAGTACACTCTAAATACATATATAAACCATCGTGAAATCTAGGGAACTTACACTGGAATCATGGCTCATATAAAAAAGTCAGGGAATTACATAGCCGGAAAACTTTACAATTAGACAGTAATTTGCATAAATACACTAAAACTACAGGATGAATTACACAGTAATTATATAGTGAATTATACTGAAGCTACGAGAAGAATTACACAGTAACTCTAGATATAATTACTGAAACTACAGGTTACACAGTAATTCTACAATGAGTTACACTGAAACTACGGGATGAATTTCATAGTAATTCTGTATTGAATTACACTGAAACAAGAAGAAGAATTACACAGTGATCCTATGTTAAATTACATTGAAAACTATGGGCAAATTACATAGTGAATACCTGATTCCAATATGCTAGAACCAACGGCAAGAATAGCACATCCAGTTGCTGAAGGAAAATAACCTACAAAAAGAAAAGAATAAACACAAGAAGATAAACAATCAATTCGAAAAGGAAAAGCAGAGGACAAAGGATAGAGGCAAATAAATTAAAACCAAAAATACCATAAGATGAATTTGCTCTTGCTGAGAACATATCCTTTGAAGTACCAGCTTCAGCGTTAGCTTCACCGAAGATCGACAAGGAAGGGACTGGGTCTTGATTTGACACACTCTACCAAAGCAAAGGGGACAAAACAATTAGATGAAAATGATTAACACTGGAACTATCAAGAACCATAAAAAATGACTAAAAAGGAAAAAGAACCTGATCCGCTTTATGAGCTATAGAAGTACTAGAGATTAACACTGGATTGTGAATACCACCATCAGTAACATCACGAGCAGCATTAGGGGTAGCCTGGCCTATATTTGGAATCTCTACATGTACTTCACTGGATGGAATATCCTCAATGCTTGCACGTTTCTTATCAGGAATAACGGTCTCAATAGAAACAAACTTATTGCCTGCACAATATCTCGAAACAAAGCAACAAAAATGAGATAAAGTAAAGAAAGAGACAAAAACTAAACTAATGAAAGTCAAAATGAATACATAAAATGAGAAAGCAAAAATACAAGGGAAAAATGCAACTAACCAAAAGAGAATTTATTCTGTGAAATATCCTCACTGACAAAAACTTTTGTTGCAGGAGCAGTGTTTGTGTGCAAAGGGCACCGGGACAAACATTCCAACACCTCAATAATAAGAGACTCTGGCCAATCAACAAATATCTTGGGTTTGTCTTTGTTCCTATCCTCAACAAGCTCAGCAAGTTCCTGAGTAGTCTGAACAAAATAAACAACCGAGAAATGAGACAAGTAATAAAAAATGCAAAAAAGCCAAAGTAAACACTGATTACTACATATATGAAAACACTACATATGAAAATATACACATATCAAGTACCTTGGAGCCAAACCGAGGGCCAAAAGAATTCAGAACAATCACTGCAAACAAGGCATTGCGAGGAGGAAATTCAACATCCTTACTTGCTGTAGATTTATCAACACGCTCCTGCAAAAATAGAAACAAGTTTACACACACCAAAAGGAAATTAAAAAGATAACCAAAAGCAATAAAGAAAATGAACAATACAAAAACAAATACCTGCACATGAACTGTAGGACAAAAAGCCTTCAGTGGCCTCTTCCCATAAGAGCGGCTATTGTTTCTATCAAGCTCTGCAAACTGCTTGACTTTGTTACCTCTCCATGCTAGTAGATGAGACTTGACATCAAGGACAGAGTGGGGACCGAAATTGAGATGATCAAGGTAAGAAACCTATAACAACAAACACAAACAAGGTTAAAAAAAGAAAGAAAAAGGACACTACACGATCAGTGGAATAAGCTACATATGACAAAAACTTACAGCCAAGGCGTAATGGCAGCCACTAAACGTCAAAGATCTCTTCGGAGCAACTTTAGTAGAATCCTTGAATTTCTTAATACTAGACAACAACCACTCATAAACAAATTGCGACAGATCGAGCTTGCAAACAGAGCGACAATCCTTGATATGAGATACTTTGGACTAGGACTGAGGCTAGAGTTTGGACATAGAAATGAGGAGAAAGTAACAATCATGAAGCATATGAAAATGTCGTCGTCAGGCAACTCAACTTCAGAAGATTTCAGCTTGTTGGCAAAGAAAGAAACGGGAGGAATACTTGACAGATTGAAATGAGAGAGGACAAAATCACGGCCTGACTCGGGATCACAAAGAAGTGGCTCACCATCTACTGGGAGGTCAAGGATATTGTGAATGTCATATTTGGTGATTGGGATGAACTTCTTTTTTAACTGGAACTCAGAAGCAGGTACGTCAAACCTACTGGCAAGCCACTTAACTAGCCTAAGAGCAACCTCGGTCCTAACAAAATTAAGAAGACGCCCCATGCCATAGGTCTGGATTACAGCCTTATGCCGATCACACATGCCATCAACTACCCCAGAGAAAAACTTTCCAGAAATATCTGATGAAGGTCAGACAAGTCGGGAAATCAGTAGACCATTTCTGCCTCTACAACAAACAAAAAGGAAAGAGATATCAAAGAAGTGCACTAAAAAGGTAAATAATAAGATGAACAAGCTAATATTGAACGAGAGCATCATGGCAAGAGGAAAAGGACTAACCACATTTCTTCTACCAGCAGATGACAACTTCCTCTTCAGTGATTTTACTTTCTGAAAAAACATAAAGCCAAAAGTCACCTCAACAAGAGAAAATAACCAACAACATAAAACAGCAAGAACAAGAAAGAGAAAGCAGATAACTAACTTGATTAACATAGAACTTGAAAAGAGCTTTGTCAAAGGCTCCCTCATCACCAGAAAGTTCCTAAAAACGGAAAAAGACAACAAAGCCAAAATAAATAAATTGATTACATAAACTCAAAAAGAAAATAACTAGAAAAAAATAACAGAAAAATAACTACCGTAGACATTAGATATGATCCATCTTCCGCAAAGTCATTAGGAACGAATGGTTCACGGATGGGATCTGCACTCTCAAAAGATGACACTAACGGAACATCCTGGTGAGAGACTTTCCGAAGCTTTCCCATAAATCCAAACCTGAAAATTACAGAGCTAAAGCATGAACATTACACTACAAAAACTAGGTTAATCTGGGCATAATTACACTGTAAACCTGGGCATACTAGACAGTGACTCTAGTGCATAATACACTGTAAATCTGGGCATATACACTAGTTAGGCTAAATTACTGTGTAACTACTAGGACAAATTACACAGTGATTCCATGGCATAATACACTGAAAAAACTTGCATATCTCAGGACACTGTAATCAGGATTTACACTGGAATCAGAGGAAAAATTACAGAACACTGCTACGACAAATTACATTGTAATTGGATGATAAATTACACAGTAATTCTGGGAGGAAAGTTACATTGTAATTCTGGCAGTATTTGGAAGTACTACACTGTAAAAAAAATCTAGTAAATTACAAACATGGGCAGTATTTGTTCTAGCAGTATTTGGAAGTACTACTAGGACAAATTACACAACAATTACAAACATGGGAGAATTATGAGAATTACACTGTAATATGGAGTATAACACTGTAATTACACAGTCATACTACTAGAACATATTACACGGTAATTACAAAAAATATGGGAGAATTACATTGTAAAATGGGAGTATTACACTGTAAAAGCAGGGACAGGGAGGTTCTGCAAACATATTACAGTAGTTACACTGAAATGGGTAAGATCCACAGTAATTTTGAGCTACAATACACAGAGATCCACTTGCATGACTAACTAACCACATGCTGAAATCACTAGGATTGCAGAGTAAAATTAAACTGAAATTACACTGTGATTTACCGTGTAAGTACACTGATACTACAGTGTAATTACATAGTTAGTATACTGATCTTACAGTGCAAGTAACAAAGTAAATACACTGATATTAGACCGTAAATACATTGATATTACATAATAATTACATAGTTAGTACACTCATATAACAGTGCAAGTTACAAGGTAAGTACACTAATAATAGACTACAAAATACAGAGAAAGGAAACTGAAGTTCAACTGGAAATTTCACTGGAAAACAAGCATGAAATTCAGTGAGATTCTTGAAACACATTCAGACACAACTCAGTTACCGGAGGGAATTCATGACCAGCCACCTACAACTATCATCTAACAGCAAGGGGACAGACACCACTGCAACTAAAAGGCAAATCAACCGCTGCAACTACCAGTACGTGTTCCTCCACCATCTACCGCACAAAATAGACAAAACTAAAGCCTAGCACACGTCAGGAGAGAAAAACAACCACAAAGCTCCTAGAACCCGCAACTACAAGCTCCTACACAACTACATACCTAGAACCCGCAACTACAAGCTCCTACACAACTACATACCTAGAACCCGCAACTACAAGCTCCTACACAACTCAGGCGAGCAGAATGGAGGGGGGAAATTGGGCAGACTACGAAGGGTGGACTAGAACAACACAACAGCACCTACCACAGATCCACAAACAAGAGCAAACAGACGATCCACGACCACGAAACTCACATAGATCTGGAACTACAGGACCAAGGGGAACGCGAGAGACAAGGGGAACCAACCTCGGCAGCCGGGGAACGAAGAGAAAAGGGAGGAGAAATCAAAATCCAACGGTGGTATAGCTCGGAATCACCATGAATCGCCTCCTCTCCGCCGCCGCTCGAGCTCTCTCCCCCGGCCTTATCGAAACAGAATGACCAAACGAAAGGGTACGACACCCACTCCAAAATTCAAACAGGACAAAAAAACAACAGGACGGGCGCGGTTACGGGTTTAGACAAAGAAAAACCGAACCCGGTAAAAGAAAACCAACCGAAGGAAACAGGGCGCCAGTACGAAGAAAAAAAGAAAACTAGCACGAATCTCCGCGGAAGAACGGACGGACACAAATTTGAATGTTGACGAATTGAAAAACGCTTGACTGTTAAATAGCAAACCCGTTTATGTATAAAACGGGGTGAGAGCCCTTTTCGGTAACAAAATATATGAGACCATGTGGCCCTGCTGTCTGCCCTATGATTTCATGTTTTCCATCCGAGTAATGCTAGAGTTATGGAGCCTCTGGTACGGATTCTACGGATCCTAGTTAGATGGCACACTTTTGTTGGAGATGTAAGGAGAGAGGAGAAGCCCATCCCATGAGATTCAGGATATAAGAGATTATAGTTGGTATATTCCTTACAACTCCTGTAAATAGTCCATGAATGTAGGATTATTATTTCTATTACTTTCACAGTTTTTTAGGCAAATTACTTCGTAGTTCGTCATAGACTTGGTGTTTTTTGAAGCACCTTATCAAAAAATCTGAAATAAATTAAAAAAAAAGGATGATCAATACCAAATTTAGGACTTAAACCTTTGTGGATTGGTTCCGCCATATAAGGAACCTAAGCAGAGCTGCTATCTTTGACCGTTACATTCGTACGGTCTAAGGCAGTTAATCCGAAGTACTCTCTCCGTCCTATAATATAAGAATATTTTTGATACTAGTGTAGTGTTAAAAACGTTCTTATATTTTGAGACAGAAGAAGTAGTTATGAGAGAAACCACACGGAGGAGAGCCGCTGGGTGGATTCAATTTTGCAGTACCACCTGACTGCTCCCGATTAACCGCCAACTAATTAAGCAGAGTATCGCATCTCCAATGTACTGCAAAATTGGAGATGAACCAATCAGTCGATCGGATATGTACCCGTCACCCATGTGATCGGCAGGTCCATTCCAAATCGCTGCTGATGTAAACCTTGTCCTTCTTCGCTTTCATCAAGGGCTCCGCAGCATATACCTGGGCCCTGCCGGCGAAACCATCATTGAGAACGACGGCAAAACGATGGACGCGGTGCACCTTTGTACGCTCACGCTACACACGCAGCCGCTGCAGACAAGTGCAGACCGATCGGCGGTCGCTACAGAGTCTGGCTAGCCTGACGCGCGCTGACTCGATCGGCAGTCTGCCTAGCCTGACACGCGCTGACTCGATCTTGCTCGTGTCAACTGCAGCACGGCGCGCGGGGTACAGTGCCCGGAGAGAGCACTTGAGGTGGCGCTGGGATGAGCCGGCCAGGCGTCGAGCACCCGGCCGCGGCAAACAGAAAGGACGAGGCTCCAAGTCTGAATCGTAACCTGTTTGTCTGGGAACTGCAAAGCGTCGACAGCTATCAGCCAGATTGCAGCCATGCATGGAGCCCTTCTGCCATGCGTTGCGCGGAGCGTGGTCACCCTGGCGCGCGCGGCCGGGGCGTGCATCCGTTTCCGCAGCCCACCGGAGAGCACCAATAAATCAGGAGCGCCGATGTAGGTGCAGCCGTGCAGGCGTGCATCCACCAGCCAAGGTGGCGAGTCGTGGGGTTTAATTAGCGGTCTGCCGGGCGGTTGTGGACACATGCAGAGTTGGAAGTCAGTCATGTCACGTCCACCTAAACCTGACAATCAAGCCGACGCGGCACCGCCAACGCCGCCAACGGCACGCATCTACACCGGGGAGGCGGGGACGTGAGGGAACAGGGGTGTGAATTCAGGGAACGCGAAGCGAGCACATCATCTTCCTCCGTGCTTGTTTTCTTCTGCATCAGAAGTGTATCGAATATCTCGGCCGGGGTCACGAAGATATCGGATAAGATTCCCGTTCATGCATCAGCTAGCGCAGCAGCATGCGCGTGGCGGCACGCGAGACCAAGTTGCATGGGCGAGCAGTACGTGAGCAGAGCATGCGACTGCACATTCGCGTGTAGAGACGGGAATGTTCAGAGGTGGGATAGGCCATGCCCTTGAAGAGCGCACGGACAAAAATTCAATGAAGCTGTAAATTGGACGGTCAGTGTGCTACAGAACATGGTAACCGGCTTCTTTAAGCGGGGAGATCGAACTTGACTCCCATCATGCATGCACGCTGCTGCGCTGCATTTCTCTGCGGTGTGGACTGTGGAGCGACCTAACGAGAAGTACAGACAGCGCGCACATGTACGTACAGTAATAACAGTGCACTGTTTGGATATACACTAGCCATAAACATTCCCAAAGCCTGCTCACCGAACAGGCGCAACCGTGCATTCAAATTAAATTCAATCAGCAGGGAGCTAATACATCCATGTTTCCGTTCAGGACCTCCACATCATCTAATCTACAACAAGTAACTTTTGTCACATATAAACTAGTTATATACATCAAAATCTAAGATAACCCGGAAAAAGAAAGAAAGAAAGGAAAAGGTTTGCTTTCGTACAATGAGGGTGCATCAATTAGTTTTGCAGATACTGGGTCAAGGAGAAGGGAGCATCATTCCAACACTGGCGCCCTCCAAGAGCAATTAGTATACGCATGTGCGTGTGTTAACTTGATGAAATGAGATAGACATGTCGATGCTGGATTCTGGATCAGAACTGGGCTCTCTCCAACATTTTCTCCATCTTGAATTGCAGACCTGCCTCACTTTGCACCAGTGGGCCGAAAGTATGGAACGTGCCCAGGAGAAGCCCAAGACAGGGAAAGCTGGGCCGAAAAGCCGGCAGCGAATCACGATCAACGAGAGAGATCTCAGTCAGTCAGCTCGCTCTGGGCCATCGTCATCTCACCCGAGGAGACGGGTGGCCGCCCCGGGCGCCGTCCGTCCCGGACCTCTGCCGCGGCGACTGCTGCTTGTGCCTGTGCCCGTGGCGCTCGCTCCGCCCTGCCGCGCTCCGAGACGACGCGCCGCTGCCGCTCTCCCTGTCCTCCTCCGGCGACGCGCGCCGGTGCCGCGGCCGCATCCGCTCGATCTCCTCCAGGGCGGCGACGACCTCGGCCATGGAGGGCCGGTTCCTGGGCTCGCCCGCGAGGCAGCTCAGCGTGAGCTGCGCGGCCCGCAGCGCGGCCTTGGACGGGTACTGCCCCTCCAGCCGCGGGTCCACGAGGCGGGGCAGCTTCCGCCGGTCCGCCAGGTACGGCTTGGCCCAGTCCACCAGGTTCAGCTGCTGCGCGGGCCGGGCCGTGTCGAGCGCCCGCAGGCCCGTCAGCATCTCCAGCAGCACCACGCCGAACCCGTACACGTCGCTCTTCACGTACAGGTGGCCCGTCGCCACGTACTCCGGCGCCGCGTAGCCGTAGGTGCCCATCACGCGGGTGGTGATGTGGCTG
Source organism: Triticum urartu (assembly GCF_003073215.2). Lineage (NCBI taxonomy): Eukaryota > Viridiplantae > Streptophyta > Magnoliopsida > Poales > Poaceae > Triticum > Triticum urartu. The sequence continues at coordinate 638,289,197 of NC_053023.1, read as the reverse complement.
TCGCCGCCGGTGGGGCCGTTCCTCGCCAGGCCGAAGTCGGAGAGCTTGGCGTTGTAGTTCTGCATGATGATGAGGAGAGCGGGATACAAATTAGGTTTCGCGTGTGGAACTTCGCCGTTTTTTGGTTTGTTGCAATGGAAGAGGCGTTGCGCATACCGTGTCGAGGAGGATGTTTGAGGCCTTGAAGTCTCGGTAGATGACGTGCTTCTCCGACGAGTGGAGGAAGGCGAGGCCGCGGGCGGCGTCGATGGCGATCCGGAGCCGCAGGCCCCATGGGATGGGCTGGACAGATCCGCCTTCTGCAACCGCGAAATGCATGTTAATTTCATCATCTTGACTTAGTTTGCTTCAACTAATAAAGCACATTTATAGTAACAATGTCCTTCTAGTCTCGAGGTCATATGCTACCACTACGAGCAGTAAACTCGTAAAATAGTTTTTTTGTTACAACAAGCATTACTTAGTTCTCTTCCTGTGCGCAATTTTTTGTGATGAAATCACATCTGTGGTGGTCTAGGAAAAACACAACAAAAATGAGCTCTACAAAATATTTTTTTAAATAGCCTTTTTAGTTTCTTTTTTTTGCTGAGAGCACTATGAATGTTTTTTCTTCATGGAAATTTGCAGGTATGTAGAACGTTCAACAATGTTTGTTGCCAATTTTTTAAACTATTTTCTGACTTTATTGCACACAAGGGTGAATTTGAGCTTATAAACTCCCTATCCGCATTTACACCCATTTTAAGGCGTGGATTTTTTTTTCTTTATGAATTTAAGGCGTGCATTTTTTGGAGCTTCAAGTCCTCAAAGTAATAGGTGTTTTTAGGGGTACTCAAAGTAATCGGTAGGCCGTTAAAAGGCACATTTATAAGAGGAAAAAAAGTATATATGGGCCTGTATTGTCCACAAGAATTGTTGGGCTTTGAAATCCAGCAAGTTGCTGCCCACCCTTTCTAGGCCTGGCCAATTTTTTTTTCGGATGGAGACAAAATATCCTTTTGAGAATTATTGGAAATTATACTTGTGTTCTTTAGTTTCCCAATTTTCACTAGCATGCTTGTAACTCATAGGAAATATTACACTAATTCAAGGAAAAATGGACATTAAAATATAGTCATGAAAATTTTATAGTTTGTACAGACAATATCACAAGTAAACATGAACATATCTTTGATGGTACCCAAGTATGTCCAACTTTAATCCTGTTTTAAAGTTCCCAACAAGATTAAATTGATTGTTCAAATTATGTTACTAGTACTTCAATTTATTTAGGGGGAAAACTCTTTCATGTTTCTTAAAGAAAACAAAAAAAATGATCTCAACAATCTTATTTGTTTTTTAGACACAAGTGGGCTCCGGGCGTACGATACAAACCGGACGGCCTTTTTTGTCTCTGGCCCAGGGGTCCTAATCACCGTCCGGGTACCGGGACCGGGTCATGCATGCCCAGGTCCCAGTTCTTGTCATGTCGTTATACTATCGGTTGGCACAACTGAGGAAGTAATCCCATACTAGCAGTTTGATGATGACAATCACATCACCTTCACCCTAGTTTATTTGGCTTTTGCGAGTAGACCATCCCATCCCATCACACTTAGTTAGCGTAGACAACCCAAGATCGTTGTCAGAAGAGGTCAACCCAGTCGACATCAGACCAGACGGGTGAAGTTGCAGAGAAACGGACAGGAAAAATAACTGCAGCGATAGGAGAGGAGGAGGACTCACTTCTGAAGAGGTGGTTCTCCAGGCTGCCCTTGGCCATGAACTCGTAGACGAGCAGCAGCTCCCTGTCCTCCAGGCAGTACCCCAGCAGCCTCACCAGGTTCGGGTGCGATATCCTCCCCAGAAAGTTCACCTCGCACTGCAAGAAATTACCACCCCGCGCCACGGGTTAGATCCGTAGTTTTAAATAGCTAGCGGGTTATGCCAAATAGCGGCACCATGCTCAAACAGCTATACCGCGGCAAAATTGCTCGGCCTAGCAGCAGACCATGATCTGCGCGAGAAATGGGACCAGAACGGCACCAACCTGTGCTGCAACTAAAATTTATGTGTCACGTGTGGTGTGGTCAGTACTCCAGCGAATTAACAACTGCGTACAGTGTATACAAATGTATGAACATCTGAAAGAGATGGTCTGACCGTCTGGCCGGCCATGTGAACGCGCCGTGTGGAACTGGCTCAGGCTTAGCCACGCCGGCAATTATTGGTGCCGGTAACCAATTTTGTAAGCTCGAGCTAGTTTTAGCGGCATATCCTCTCGCCATTTCTGGGCCGGATTGTCAAGAAAATGGACCGCCGGATCGCGTGCGCGCCTTTCTTTCACTTCTCTACTACGAGCTAACGACCCGGCCGGCTTCAATGGCGATGGGTGTGGTTGAGCTGGTGGTAGGTGGAGTGGCGCGTGCGTGCGTACCTGCCATTCTTCGAGGCCCTGCAGGCTCTCCTGGTTGAGCTTCTTGACGGCGATGACCATGCCGGTGCCGCTGCGCGCCGGGTTCATGGTCTTCTCGTCGACCCACCCCTTGTACACCTGCCCGAACCCGCCTTCGCCCAGCAGCGTGTCCGGCTTGAAGTTCCTCGTCGCCGCCCGGAGCTCCGCGAACGTGAAGATGCGCAGGTTGGGCGCCTCCAGGATCCTGCCCTCCGGCTCCGCCCCCTCCTGCGCGCCGCCGCCCGCCGACGTGCTGGCGCTGGTGCTCCGGGTGGTGACGCTGCTCATGGACGACGAGCCCGGGGACCTCCTGCCGCCCGCGGCGACGTGGGCCTTGGGCGCCGCCATGGGAGGAGCACCGCGGCTTGCAATCGCTGATCATGCGAACAGGAAATTAGCGAGTGAGCCACGCGGAATTGAGTGAGCGAAGCGAATCTGAGTAAGATTTCAGGACCAAGACGGCTGCAAAATGGCACTGGGGAGAAGTGGCGTTACCTTGAGGGCGTCCATGTCCGTGCTCGTGGCCCTGCACGCCGCCCTGCTTGACGGCCTCCACCTCGGCTTCCTCGGAGCCGAAGCAGTTCCCCATGGAAGCTCAACCGCAGAAAGCTTGACGGATCGACGGCTTACTCTCCGCTCAGTAGGATCGTAATCGTACTCCTCCAGCTCGAGAGAGTCTGCTAGGCTGGCTACGGCGGGAGACGCTGCTTCGCTTCAGATACTACATACTCCTATATAAAAGGAGAGCCGCGCGCGCGTCTGCTCTGCTCGTGCGAGCGGAAGCCGAGGCTTACGCGTTATGGAAGACCCGACCTTCCCGCTGGGAGGCTGGTGGCGCTGTCGCCCTGGGGATCTTTGTTTGTGCCCAAGATGGCAGTGTTACAAGGTGCAGTGCAGGTGCGGGCATACGCGTGCCCCGTGTCAGCTGTGTACTGTATATGTGTTTTGGTTCGATTCTGTGGCCAGATAAAGCGCGCGGCTGAAATGGCCTATGCGTTTACGTTGGGCAGGTCAAGCCGGATGCTCCCCGTTAGCCATCAAGGACCGGCCGGTCGACCGGTGTCTGCTCGACGTGCCTCCGGCTTCCGGGCAAGTTGCGAGGGAGGAGGAAAGTGATCTCGGGGAGAAGCTGACAAACGGCAGGTCCGGTCACTGTCTGCCGGACGTGCGAGCAATGGCGGCCAGGCCGGGTTTTCACCGGACATGCTGCCCTGACAGAGATCGGCCCGGAGTGAAGACGGGCTGAGAATTCGCCGCCGCGAAGTGGACGTGTCCGGTCAGTCCGGAAACAGGTTGTACCGTGCTGCGCTTTGCTCCCTACTGTTAGGCGACATCTACACGACTACACAAGGCAGAGGCAAAGGCTGGGCTGGGAACTCCAAGCGGCCAGCGTACTCCATGTTGCTGGATTAGGTATACGTATACGTGGGAACATTGCCACATGGAAGCCGGCACGACGCGATCCTCTGTCGCGGACGCGAATGCGACCTGCACGTGTGTTTTCACTTTTCAGGTTTGCCCGTGCTTGGCCGCCGGTCGCCGGGCCTAACCTGAACAAGATCCGTTTGAAGAAGAACCATCAAGGAGATCGCGAACTACTGGTTATAATCTTGGACCGGATCGACGACTATCGTCGGATGTGGATCGTGGGAGCCTACCCCCACTAATTAACGACGATCAGAAATACCGCCGAGGTCAGACCTGTTAATTTTTCTTTCGGTTAACTGAGGGACCCAGGGTTGGACATTTCAAGTTCATCGGAACTCATGCGAGTCTTCTGTAGCTGATTAAAGTGCAAAAAGCGCAAGCCTTTGACAAAGCGAAGATAAAAAAGGCACCGTTTTATACGAGTATGTTTGACAAAGCAGAGTACGCAGTTTGGTAAAAGGCTTGATCAGGATCGTGTCGGATGGGATTGTGCCGTCTTCTTCTCTCTGGCCGATCCGTGCCCAGATTGTAATAAGTTATTATTGCTAGTATAAAGCATTGACCGCGCTGGTTGACTTGTTACGTGTCTCGTTCACATCATTTCAAGACGGCTGCGCCTCCAAGTCGCGAGGCATAGGTCATGTCTGATAATTTTATTTACATTGTGTGTGGGACGGGATCGTATGCTGACTGACAGTGTCCGGCGTGCCTTTACACCCGGCACGCGGCGCTCTACGCGCTTCGGTTTGCATCGGACCAAATGCCACACGGTTTCGTGCTGACACTTGTGCTTGCTGCACGACGAGTAATAAGCAGTGACCAGTGAAGATTGTCGCATCTCGTTGCAAGTTAGGAGTGTTTTTAAATTCGGACGGCAGCTGAGTCTTTTTTATGTTTTGGTATTTTCTTCTTGGCACGCCACCTTTTGAGTACTTTGCTTCGGTGAATAATAATACTGTCAGTGAACTAATCTTGGGTGGACGTATTAATCACCCCGAGCAGCGAGCAGCGAGCAGCGAGCAGAGCGCAGTGGTATCCATGATGGGTCTGAATGGGACATTTCAACATCCGAAAAAGGTTAATCGGATGACGTTTGGCTGTGAAAAAGCGCAAAAGTGCGAGTAACTTTGGCTTTTGGGCGCACCTGTCTGGAGCTTGCCGCACAAACGCTGTCGCATCGTCTCACGGATTCAGCACCACCACATCGTATATCTGATCTTCGGTTGTGCGTGTGAGAAAACAAATGTCATGAGAGCAACTCCAACGCGGCGACCAATTTCGTCCGCGCGTATCCGTTTGAATTGCGGCGGACAGAAAAGTCAATCTAACGCACCGACCTAAATGAACGCGCGTCCGCTTTTCGTCTGCCTGTCGACTCAGCCCATTTTTAAGTCTCATTTGCGTCGGCGCGGACGCGAGGCAGACGCGTGCGACGCGCGTCAACTAGTACCCCTGGCCCGCCAGTCGGTGGCAGCCTCCATGTCCCTCCACTTTCCTCCCGCCCGTGCGCGCTCGCGCCACTCGTCATGGACGACGACCTCGATGCCACCGCCAGCCTCGCCTCCCTCGCGTCGTCCGGCATCACGATCGGCCCTCCGGCAAAGGCAAACCTCGCGCCCCCCACAAGACCACCGCCGCGCCCAGGCCGAAGAAGAAGCGGACGCCCGAGGAGCGGGCAAGGGAGTCGGCGAAGAAAAAGGGTCGGAGGCACACGACAGACGACTTCGCCGACGCTGCCCAGTAGGAGGCTACCAACGCCCGCGTGGCGGCGGCAACGAGGGAGGCGCTGATGTACTTAGGGTTAAACCCTGGCCAGCACGGCGTCGTCAACACCGCTGTGACCGCGGCCAGCGCCGGCTCATCTGCATTTCCTCGGATGGTGCTGCCCGAGTCGCCCCGCGCATCGACGACGCAACCGATGCACGGCTTCCACGTCTACCCGCAAGCCGCTCGACTCTCCGGGGAACGCTCCCCCGAGGTGGGCGTGGTGGCGCCTTCCACGCTTGCGCCTGCACCCATCTGAAAGTGCAACTAATCCTTGGGTGGTTTTGGTAATTCATATCAATATATAGCTCATTTAACTAATATCCTTTCAAGATGATTATTTTAGAAAGTTCAATGATTACTATGGCATGGACTAGAGATGTGGACCCCTCAAAATGCTAAGAACAAATATTGACAAAAGCTCAAGACTCTTCATTTTTATTTTAGTGATCCAAGATCACATTGAGTCCATAGGAAAGTCAATACTATTAAAAGGGGATGAGGTGTTGATACGTCTCCGTCGTATCTATAATTTTTTATTGTTTCATACCAATATTCCACAACTTTCATATACTTTTGGCAACTTTTTATACTATTTTTGGGACTAACATATTGATCCAGTGCCCAGTGCCAGTTCCTGTTTGTTGCATGTTTTTTGTTTCGCAGTAAATCCATATCAAACGGAATCCAAACGGGATAAAAACTGACAGAGATTTTTTTGAAATATATGTGATTTTTGGAAAGAAAAATCAACGCGAGACGATGACCGAGGGGGCCACAAGGCAGGGGGGCGCGCCCTGGGCCCTCGTGGCCACCCCGTAAGGCGGTTGATGCCCTTCTTTCGCCACAAGAAAACTAATATCCGAATAGAAATTGTGTTAAAATTTCAGCCCAATCGGAGTTACGGATCACCGGGAATTTAAGAAACGGTGAAAGGGCAGAATCTGAGAACGCAGAAACAGAGCGAGATAGAGAAATAGATCCAATCTCGGAGGGGCTCTCGCCCCTCCGCCTCCATGAAGGCCATGGACCAGAGGGGAAACCCTTCTCCCATCTAGGAAGAAGGTGAAAGTGCAACTATCCCTAGGTGGTTTTGGTAATTCCTAACAACATATAGCTCATTGAGCTAATACTATTCCAAGATTAATATTTCAGGAAAAGCTCAATGAATGGCATGACATGGATGAGGAAAGTGGACCCCTCAAAATACTAAGGACAAAAAGATTGGCTCAAGCTCAAAGCTCAAGACTCTACATTTTATATTTTAGTGATCCAAGATCACATTGAGTCTATAGGAAAAGCCAATACTATTAAGGAGGGATGAGGTGTTGCTTAATGAAGTTCTTGCTTCATAGTGCTTAGTGATATGCTCCAAAAACCCCTCAACTACCTTCCACATCCACATATGACCTAAACCAAAAGTCAAACTCGGCCCCACCGATTCTTTCTATCTGGCGCCACCGAGTTCAGATGTCATAGCCACTGCCACAAACCCTAGGCAAATCAGTCTCGCTGATAGGGATCTCGGTCACACCGAGATGGGGTTGTAATCTCTCTGTTTCCCTTCGTAACGTTTCGGTCCTACCGAGATGAGCGATCGGTCCCACCGAGATTGCAATGTAAACTCTCTGTTTCCCTTTTGTAACATTTCGGTCCCACTGAAATGAGCAAATCGGTCCCACCGAGTTTACCTGACCAACTCTCTGGTTAGCTTATTACCAAAATCGGTCCCACCGAGTTTGTGTAATCAGTCACACCGAGATTACGTTATGCCCTAACCCTAACCATATCAGACCTATCGAGTTGCATCTCAGTCCCACCGAAAATCCTAACGGTCACTAGGTTTGCTAAATCGGTCCGACCGAGTTTCTCAATTCGGTCTCACCGAGATTGGTAGATTCTGTGTAACAGTTAGTTTTTGTGTGGAGGCTATATATACCCCTCCACCCACTCTTCATTCGTGGAGAGAGCCATCAGAACATACCTACACTTCCAATACACATTTTCTGAGAGAGAACCACCTACTCATGTGTTGAGGCCAAGATATTCCATTCCCACCATATGAATCTTGATCTCTAGCCTTCCCCAAGTTGCTTTCCACTCAAATCTTCTTTCCACCAAATCCATATCCTGTGAGAGAGAGAGTTGAGTGTTGGGGAGACTATCATTTGAAGCACAAGAGCAAGGAGTTCATCATCAACACACCATTTGTTACTTCTTGGAGAGTGGTGTCTCCTAGATTGGCTAGGTGTCACTTGGGAGCCTCCAACAAGATTGTGGAGTTGAACCAAGGAGTTTGTAAGGGCAAGGAGATCGCCTACTTCATGAAGATCTACCGCTAGTGAGGCAAGTCCTTCATGGGCGATGGCCATGATGGGATAGACAAGGTTGCTTCTTCGTGGACCCTTCGTGGGTGGAGCCCTCCATGGACTCGCGCAACCGTTACCCTTCGTGGGTTGAAGTCTCCATCAACGTGGATGTACGATAGCACCACCTATCGGAACCACGACAAAAACATCCGTGTCTCCAATTGCGTTTGAGTTCTCCAAACCCTTCCCTTTACATTATTGCAAGTTGCATGCTTTACTTTCCGCTGCTCATAGACTCTTTGCATGCTTGCTTGAATTGTGTTGAGATTGCTTGACTTGTGCTAAGATAGCTAAAATCCGCCAAAGACTAAAATTGGGAAAAGGATAGATTTTTAATTGGTCAAGTAGTCTAATCACCCCCCTCTAGACATACTTTCGATCCTACAAGTGGTATCAGAGCTTTGGTCTCCATTTGCTTTGATTTTCATAGTTTTTGGTGGTCATAGCCTTGGTTTCATAACCTAGGAGAGTATGGCGTCTAGCGAGGGAAATTACCACCGTAGAGGTCCTTACTTTGATGGCAGTAATTTTTCTAGTTGGAAGCATAAGACGAAAATGCATATTCTTGGACATAACCCCGCCGTTTGGGCTATTGTGTGTGTTGGCTTGCAAGGTGAATTCTTTGATGGGAGAGAACTGAATCGTGAAGCTACCGCGGAAGAGTTGAAGATGCTACTGAGGGAGTCCTGGATTAGGGGGTGTCCGGATAGCCGGACTATAACCTTTGGCCGGACTCTTGGACTATGAAGATACAAGATTGAAGACTTCGTCCCATGTCCGGATAGGATTTTCCTTGGCGTGGAAGGCAAGCTTGGCAATACGGATATGTAGATCTCCTCCCATTGTAACCGACTCTGTGTAACCCTAGCCCTCTCCGGTGTCTATATAAACCGGAGGGTTTTAGTCCATAGGACGAACAACAATCATACCATAGGCTAGCTTCTAGGGTTTAGCCTCTCTGATCTCGTGGTAGATCTACTCCTGTACTACCCATATCATCAATATTAATCAAGCATGACGTAGGGTTTTACCTCCATCAAGAGGGCCCGAACCTGGGTAAAACATTGTGTCCCCTGCCTCCTGTTACCATCCGGCCTAGACGCACAGTTCGGGACCCCCTACCCGAGATCCGCCGGTTTTGACACCGAAATTGGTGCTTTCATTGAGAGTTCCACTGTGCCGTCGCCATCAGGAAGGATGCCTCATCCCGTCTTTAGAGACGACACTGTTGCTAAGGGAGCTTTGGCTGTCGGCCAAACTCTCCGGCTAGGTGGTTTTCTTATGACCGCCTGTTCGGCCGCTGCGCCGACGATGACTTCTCGGGTCATCAAAAGCAATCTTCACGTCAACTCGGAACTCGTCGAGCAGTTAGATCCAATGGAGCTCTCTTCCCTAAACGAGCTCTTGGATCGCATCGCCGCCCTGGGAGTCACTACAGACTACGATCAGATTGGGCCTAAACCCGATCTGAGAGAGATCAACTCTCCCCAGGTCACCCATCACGTTGCATTGGTGGAGGAACAATGCGGTGACCCTTCATGTATCTTAAGGACTAGCTATGTCCGGATTCCCGATCCCTCCAAGCCGGATACCCGCGGAGGGGAGGACTGTTGGAAATATGCCCTAGAGGCAATAATAAAATGATTATTATTATATTTCCTTGTTCATGATAATTGTCTATTGTTCATGCTATAATTGTGTTATCCGGAAATCATAATACATGTGTGAATACATAGACCATAACAGGTCCCTAGTAAGCCTCTACTTAACTAGCTCGTTGATCAATAGATAGTCACGGTTTCCTGACTATGGACATTGGATGTCATTGATAACGGGATCACATCATTAGGAGAATGATTTGATGGACAAGACCCAATCCTAAGCATAGCACAAGATCGTGTGGTTCGTTTGCTAGAGCTTTTCCAATGTCAAGTATCATTTCCTTAGACCATGAGATCGTGTAACTCCCGGATGCCGTAGGAGTGCTTTGGGTGTACCAAACGTCACAACGTAACTGGGTGACTATAAAGGTATACTACAGGTATCCCCAAAAGTATCTGTTGGGTTGACACGGATCGAGACTGGAATTTGTCACTCCGTATGACGGAGAGGTATCTCTGGGCCCACTCGGTAATGCATCATCATAATGAGCTCAATGTGACCAAGTGTTTGGTCATGGGATCATGCATTATGGTACGATTAAAGCGACTTGCCGATAACGAGATTGAACGAGGTATTGGGATACCGACGATCGAATCTAGGGCAAGTAACGTACCGATTGACAAAGGGAATTGAATACGGGATTGATTGAATCCTCGACATCGTGGTTCATCCGATGAGATCATCGTGGAACATGTGGGAGCCAACATGGGTATCCAGATCCCGCTGTTGGTTATTGAAAGGAGTCTACACACTTAAGGTTCAGTGACGCTAGGGTTGTAGAGATATTAGTATGCGGTAACCTGAAAGTTGTTTGGAGTCCTGGATGAGATCCCGGATGTCACGAGGAGTTCCGGAATGGTCCAGAGGTGAAAATTTATATATAAGAAGTCCAGTTTCGGCCATCGGGAAAGTTTCGAGGGTAATCGGTATTGTACCGGGACCACCGGAAGGGTCCCGAGGGTCCACCGGGCGGGGCCACCTATCCCGGAGGGCCCCATGGGCTGAAGTGGGAGGGGAACCAGCCCCAAGTGGGCTGGTGCGCCCCCCATGGGCCTCCCCCTGCGCCTAGGGTTGGAAACCCTAGGGGTGGGGGGCGCCCCACTTGACTTGGGGGGCAAGCCCCCCTTGGCCGCCGCTCCCCCCTTGGAGATTGGATCTCCTAGGGCCGGCGCCCCCCTAGGGACCCTTTATATAGTGGGGGGAGGGAGGGCAGCCGCACCAAGTCTCTGGCACCTCCCTCTCCCCACGTAACACCTCTCTCTCTCTCTTGTTGGAGCTTGGCGAAGCCCTGCCGAGATCACCGCTGCTTCCACCACCACGCCGTCGTGCTGCTGGATCTCCATCAACCTCTCCTTCCCCTTGCTGGATCAAGAAGGAGGATACTTCTTCCCAACCATACGTGTGTTGAACGCGGAGGTGTCGTCCGTTTGGCGCTAGGTCATCGGTGATTTGGATCACGACGAGTACGACTCCATCAACCCCGTTCTCTTGAACGCTTCCGTTCGCGATCTACAAGGGTATGTAGATGCACTCCCCTCTCCCTCGTTGCTAGATGACTCCATAGATTGATCTTGGTGATGCGTAGAAAATTTTAAAATTCTGCCACATTCCCCAACAGTGGCATCATGAGCTAGGTCTATGCGTAGTTTCTATGCACGAGTAGAACACAAGTTGTTGTGGGCGTTGATTTTGTCAATTTACTTGCCGTTACTAGTCTCATCTTGATTCGGCGGCATCGTGGGATGAAGCGGCCCGGACCGACCTTACACGTACGCTTACGTGAGACTGGTTCCACCGACTGACATGCACTAGTTGCATAAGGTGGCTAGCGGGTGTCTGTCTCTCCCACTTTAGTCGGATCGGATTCGATGAAAAGGGTCCTTATGAAGGGTAAATAGAAATTGGCATATCACGTTGTGGTTTTGGCATAGGTAAGAAACGTTCTTGCTAGAAACCTATAGCAGCCACGTAAAAACTTGCAACAACAATTAGAGGACGTCTAACTTGTTTTTGCAGCATGTGCCATGTGATGTGATATGGCCAAAAGGATGTGATGAATGATATATGTGATGTATGAGATTGATCATGTTCTTGTAATAGGAATCACGACTTGCATGTCGATGAGTATGACAACCGGCAGGAGCCATAGGAGTTGTCTTAATTTATCTATGACCTGCGTGTCAACATAAACGTCATGTGATTACTTTACCTTATTGCTAAACCGTTAGCCATAGTAGTAGAAATAATAGATGATGAGATAACTTCATGAAGACACGATGATGGAGATCATGGTGTCATGCCGGTGACGATGATGATCATGGCACCCTGAAGATGGAGATCAAAAGGAGCAAATGATATTGGCCATATCATGTCACTATTTGATTGCATGTGATGTTTATCATGTTTTACATCTTATTTGCTTAGAACGACGGTAGCTTAAATAAGATGATCCCTCACATAATTTCAAGAAAGTGTTCCCCCTAACTGTGCACCGTTGCGAAGGTTCGTTGTTTCGAAGCACCACGTGATGATCGGGTGTGATAGATTCTAACGTTCGAATACAACGGGTGTAAGCCAGATTTACACACGCAATACACTTAGGTTGACTTGACGAGCCTAGCATGTACAGACATGGCCTCAGAACACGGAAGACCGAAAGGTCGAACATGAGTCATATAGAAGATACGATCAACATGAATATGTTCACCGATGATGACTAGACCGTCTCACGTGATGATCGGACACGACCTAGTTGACTCGGATCATGTATCACTTAGATGACTAGAGGGATGTCTGTCTGAGTGGGAGTTCATTAAATAATTTGATTAGATGAACTTAATTATCATGAACTTAGTCTAAAATCTTTGCAATATGTCTTGTAGATCAAATGGCCCACGCTAATGTTGCCCTCAACTTCAACGCGTTCCTAGAGAAAACCAAGCTGAAAGACAATGGCAGCAACTACACAGACTGGGTCCGTAACTTAAGGATTATCCTCATAACTGCCAGGAAAGCATATGTCCTTGATGTACCGCTAGGTGAAGCACCCGTTTTCCCTGCAGAACAAGACATTATGAACGCTTGGCAGACACGTAGTGATGATTACTCCCTGGTTCAATGCGGCATGCTTTATAGCTTAGAACCGGGGCTCCAAAAGTGTTTTGAGCAACACGGAGCATATGAGATGTTCCAAGAGCTGAAAATGGTTTTCCAAGCTCACGCCCGGGTCGAGAGATATGAAGTCTCCGACAAGTTCTATAGTTGTAAGATGGAGGAGAACAGTTCTGTCAGCGAGCACATACTCAAAATGTCTGGGCTGCATAACCGCTTGTCTCAGCTAGGAGTTAATCTCCCGGATGATGCGGTCGTTGACAGAATCCTTCAGTTGCTCCCACCTAGCTACAAGAGCTTTGTGATGAACTTCAATATGCAGGGGATGGAAAAGACCATTCCCAAGGTATATTCAATGCTGAAATCAGCGGAGGTGGAAATCAAAAAGGAACATCAAGTGTTGATGGTGAATAAAACCACTAAGTTCAAGAAAGGCAAGGGTAAAAAGAACTTCAAGAAGGACGGCAAGGGAGTTGCCATGCCCGGTAAGCAAGCTGCCAGGAAGAAGTCAAAGAATGGACCCAAGCCTGAGACTGAGTTCTTTTATTGCAAGGGAAACGGTCACCGGAAGCGGAATTGCCCCAAGTACTTAGCGGAAAAGAAGGCCGGCAATACCAAAGGTATATGTGATATACATGTTATTGATGTGTACCTTACCAGCGCTCGTAGTAGCTCCTGGGTATTTGATACTGGTGCAGTTGCTCATATTTGTAACTCAAAACAGGAACTGCGGAATAAACGGAGACTGGCGAAGGACGAGGTGACGATGCGCGTCGGGAATGGTTCCAAGGTCAATGTGATCGCCGTCGGCACGCTACCTCTGCATTTACCTACAGGATTAGTTTTAAACCTCAATAATTGTTATTTAGTACCAGCTTTGAGCATGAACATTGTATCTGGATCTTGTTTAATGCGAGATGGCTACTCATTTAAATCTGAGAATAATGGTTGTTCTATTTATATGAGAGACATGTTTTATGGTCATGCCCAGCTGGTCAATGGTTTATTCTTATTTAATCTCGAACGTGATGTTACACACATTCATGGTGTGAATGTCAAAAGATGTAAGGTTGATAATGATAGTCCCACATACTTGTGGCACTGCCGCCTTGGTCACATTGGTGTCAAACGCATGAAGAAACTCCATGCAGATGGACCTTTGGAGTCTCTTGATTATGAATCATTTGACACGTGCGAACCATGCCTCATGGGTAAAATGACCAAGACTCCGTTCTCCGGAACAATGGAGCGAGCAACCAACTTATTGGAAATCATACATACTGATGTGTGCGGTCCAATGAGCGTTGAGGCTCGCGGTGGCTATCGTTATGTCCTCACCCTCACTGATGACTTAAGTAGATATGGGTATGTCTACTTAATGAAACACAAGTCTGAGACCTTTGAAAAGTTCAAGGAATTTTAGAGTGAGGTTGAGAATCAACATGACAGGAAAATCAAGTTCTTACGATCAGATCGTGGGGGAGAATATTTGAGTCACGAATTTGGCACGCACTTAAGGAAATGTGGAATAGTTTCACAACTCATGCCGCCTGGAACACCACAGCGTAATGGTGTGTCCGAACGTCGTAATCGCACCCTATTGGATCTGGTATGATCTATGATGTCTCTTACCGATCTACCGCTATCATTTTGGGGTTATGCTATAGAGACTGCCGCATTCACTTTAAATAGGGCTCTGCCGAAATCCGTTGAGACGACACCGTATGAATTGTGGTTTGGCAAGAAACCTAAGCTGTCATTTCTGAAAGTTTGGGGATGCGATGCTTATGTCAAGAAACTTCAACCTGAAAAGCTCGAACCCAAATCGGAAAAATGCGTCTTCATAGGATACCCTAAAGAAACTATTGGGTATACCTTCTATCTTAGATCCGAAGGCAAGACCTTTGTTGCCAAGAATGGATCCTTTATAGAGAAATAGTTTCTCTCGAAAGAAGTAAGTGGGAGGAAAGTAGAACTTGATGAAGTATTGCCCCTTGAACCGGAGAGTGGCGCAGCTCAAGAAATTGTTCCCGAGGTGTCTGCACCGACTAGGGAGGAAGATAATGATGATGATCATGAAACTTCAGATCAAGTTGCTACTGAACTTCGAAGGTCCACAAGGACGCGTTCCGCACCAGAGTGGTACGACAACCCTGTCCTGGAAATCATGTTGTTGGACAATGGTGAACCTTCGAACTATGAAGAAGCGATGGCGGGCCCAGATTCCGACAAATGGCTGGAAGCCATGAAATCCGAGATAGGATCCATGTATGAAAACAAAGTATGGACTTTGACTGACTTGCCCATTGATCAGCGAGCCATAGAAAATAAATGGATCTTTAAGAAGAAGACAGACGCGGATGGTAATGTGACCATCTATAAAGCTCGGCTTGTCGCTAAGGGTTATCGACAAGTTCAAGGGGTTGACTACGATGAGACTTTCTCACCCATAGCGAAGCTGAAGTCCATCTGAATCATGTTAGCAATTGCCGCATTCTATGATTATGAGATATGACAAATGGACGTCAAAACGACATTCCTTAATGGTTTCCTTAAGGAAGAATTGTATATGATGCAGCCAGAAGGTTTTGTCGATCCTAAGAATGCTGACAAGGTGTGCAAGCTCCAACGCTCAATCTATGGGCTGGTGCAAGCATCTCGGAGTTGGAACATTCGTTTTGATGAGATGATCAAAGCGTTTGGGTTTACGCAGACTTATGGAGAAGCCTACGTTTACAAGAAAGTGAGTGGGAGCTCCGTAGCATTTCTCATATTGTATGTGGATGACATACTATTGATGGGAAATGATATAGAATTCTTGGAAAGCATAAAGGCCTACTTGAACAAGTGTTTTTCAATGAAGGACCTTGGAGAAGCTGCTTATATATTAGGCATCAAGATCTATAGAGATAGATCGAGACGCCTCATTGGTCTTTCACAAAGTACATACCTTGACAAGATATTGAAGAAGTTCAATATGGATCAGTCCAAGAAGGGGTTCTTGCCTGTATTGCAAGGTGTGAGATTGAGCACAGCTCAATGCCCGACCACGGCAGAAGATAGAGAAAATACGAGTGTCGTCCCCTATGCCTCGGCCATAGGGTCTATCATGTATGCCATGCTGTGTACCAGACCTGATGTAAACCTTGCCGTAAGTTTGGTAGGAAGGTACCAAAGTAATCCCGGCATGGAACACTGGACAGCGGTCAAGAATATCCTGAAGTACTTGAAAAGGACTAAGGATATGTTTCTCATCTATGGAGGTGACGAAGAGCTCGTCGTAAAGGGTTACGTCGATGCTAGCTTCGACACAGATCTGGATGACTCTAAGTCACAAACCGGATACGTGTATATTTTGAATGGTGGGGCAGTCAGCTGGTGCAGTTGCAAGCAAAGCGTCGTGGTGGGATCTACATGTGAAGCGGAGTACATGGCAGCCTCGGAGGCAGCACAAGAAGCAATCTGGGTGAAGGAGTTCATTGCCGACCTAGGAGTTATTCCCAATTCGTCGGGCCCGATGACTCTCTTCTGTGATAACACTGGAGCTATTGCCCTTGCCAAGGAGCCCAGGTTTCATAGGAAGACCAGGCATATCAAGCGTCGCTTCAACTCCATTCGTGAAAATGTTCAAAATGGAGACATAGATATTTGCAAAGTGCATACGGACCTGGATGTCGCAGATCCGTTGACTAAACCTCTTCCTCGAGCAAAACATGATCAACACCAGAACTCTATGGGTGTTCGATTCATCATAATGTAACTAGATTATTGACTCTAGTGCAAGTGGGAGACTGTTGGAAATATGCCCTAGAGGCAATAATAAAATGATTATTATTATATTTCCTTGTTCATGATAATTGTCTATTGTTCATGCTACAATTGTGTTATCCGGAAATCATAATACATGTGTGAATACATAGACCATAACATGTCCATAGTAAGCCTCTAGTTAACTAGCTCGTTGATCAATAGATAGTCACGGTTTCCTGACTATGGACATTGGATGTCATTGATAACGGGATCACATCATTAGGAGAATGATGTGATGGACAAGACCCAATCCTAAGCATAGCACAAGATCGTGTGGTTCGTTTGCTAGAGCTTTTCCAATGTCAAGTATCATTTCCTTAGACCATGAGATCGTGTAACTCTCGGATGCCGTAGGAGTGCTTTGGGTGTACCAAACGTCACAACATAACTGGGTGACTATAAAGGTATACTACAGGTATCCCCGAAAGTATCTGTTGGGTTGACACGGATCAAGACTGGAATTTGTCACTCCGTATGACGGAGAGGTATCTCTGGGCCCACTCGGTAATGCATCATCATAATGAGCTCAATGTGACCAAGTGTTTGGTCATGAGATCATGCATTATGGTACGATTAAAGTGACTTGCCGGTAACGATATTGAACGAGGTATTGGGATACCGACGATCGAATCTCGGGCAAGTAACGTACCGATTGACAAAGGGAATTGAATACGGGATTGATTGAATCCTCGACATCGTGGTTCATCCGATGAGATCATCATGGAACATGTGGGAGCCAACATGGGTATCCAGATCCCGCTGTTGGTTATTGACCGGAGAGTCGTCTCGGTCATGTCTGCATGTCTCCCGAACCCGTAGGGTCTACACACTTAAGGTTCAGTGACGCTAGGGTTGTAGAGATATTAGTATGCGGTAACCCGAAAGTTGTTTGGAGTCCCGGATGAGATCCCGGACGTCACGAGGAGTTCCGGAATGGTCCGGAGGTGAAAATTTATATATAAGAAGTCTAGTTTCGGCCATCGGGAAAGTTTTGAGGGTAATCGGTATTGTACCGGGACCACCGGGCGGGGCCACCTATCCCGGAGGGCCCCATGGGCTGAAGTGGGAGGGGAACCAGCCCCAAGTGGGCTGGTGCGCCCCCCATGGGCCTTCCCCTGCGCCTAGGGTTGGAAACCCTAGGGGTGGGGGGCGCCCCACTTGACTTGGGGGGCAAGCCCCCCTTGGCCGCCGCCCCCCCTTGGAGATTGGATCTCCTGGGGCGGGCGCCCCATGTGGGGACCCTATATATAGGGGGGGGGGGGAGGGAGGGCAGCCGCACCAAGTCTCTGGCGCCTCCCTCTCCCCACGTAACACCTCTCTCTCTCTCTCTCTCTCTCGTTGGAGCTTGGCGAAGCCCTGCCGAGATCACCGCTGCTTCCACCACCACGCCGTCGTGCTGCTGGATCTCCATCAACCTCTCCTTCCCCTTGCTGGATCAAGAAGGAGGAGATGTTTTCCCAATTGTATGTGTGTTGAACACGGAGGTGCCTACCGTTTGGTGCTAGGTCATCGGTGATTTGGATCACAACGAGTACGACTCCATCAACCCCGTTCTCTTGAATGCTTTCGTTCGCGATCTACAAGGGTATGTAGATGCACTCCCCTCTCCCTCGTTGCTAGATGACTCCATAGATTGATCTTGGTGATGCGTAGAAAATTTTAAAATTCTGCTACGTTCCCCAACAAGGACGTCACTCAAGACCTGAACCTAGAGTCAGGCAGCGGGCTAGATTCAGTGGAAAACATCCAAGAATCCAAACTTCCGAGTTCGGAAACTCCTTGGCCCCTGAGTCTCAGATTGGGTGAGGTTTCAGATTCAATTCCACCCACCCACCCAAACATAAGCGATCTATCCCAAATTAGGCAGGAGCTCGAAGAAACAGTACACCATTACTGGGCCAGATTCCTCCTGGTCATGAACAGGATAAAGGACTGCCGCGAGGAAGACGCAATTTCATTCTTCTGCAATAATTGCATGGACAAGGGAATCCTCAACGCCATAAGTCGCCGTGAAATTACACGCTTTGCCAACTTGGCGTCCATAGTACGAAAGTACTGTGCGATGGAAAGCGCCTGGAAAACCGAAATAAAATTTTGGGACAATCCGGCACTGAATACAAACCCAGTCCGAAATAAAAGGGTGCATTATCGCCATACACCCGGGTTAAACACCAAAAAGCAAAAACCCTCTACAGGGCATGGAACCGTACTGGAGGGATGGCTCAAGGGACCCTGTAAAATTCACAGTGCAGAGGGCGCCACACCAACTCATAGCCTTAGAGCATGTTGGATACTCCGGCAGGTGGCCAAAAGTGGCGAAGATCTTCTAACCCCAGAAGCCACAGAGCACCAGCCCAGGGATACCAGTACGGTATTAACAGTCTTCGAGACTTCCGCATAAAATAATATGCGAAAATGAACACTCCGCAGCCTTGCCGAAGTCTACCACGTGGCAACAATAAACCCATGGAGTGACACGGCTATTACTTTTAATGCCAGTGATGAACCTAAATTCCGAACAGCCCGAGCACCAGCCGCATTGGTCCTCAGTCCAATAGTGGACGGCTTTCGACTCACCAAGGTACTAATGGACGGTGGCAGCGGATTGAACCTCATTTATGAGGAAACCCTTCGAAAAATGGAAATAGACTGGAACCGCATTGAGCAAAGCAGCACAACCTTTAGAGGAATAATCCCCAGTCGGGAAGCGCGCTGTACATGAAAAATCACACTAGATGTGGTGTTCGGCACGCCGGATAATTACAGGTCCGAAGAGGTCACGTTCCAAGTGGCCCCGTTCAGTAGCGGATACCATGCTCTATTAGGGCGGGAGGCGTTTGCAATCTTCCAAGCCATACCCCATTACGGGTACATGAAGCTCAAAATGCCTGGGCCCAACGGAATCATCACTCTTGCTAGTGAACTGTACCACTTAACGATATTATAAACAACCGCGACGCGACGGGCCGGATTGCCAAATGGGCCATTGAGCTCCTCCCGTTCGACATAACCTACAAGCCACGACGAGCTATTAAGTCGCAAGTTTTGGCCGACTTCGTCGCCGAATGGACGGAAGCCGAACTCCCTAAAGAATACGGCACATATTCCAACTAGATCATGCACTTCGACGGCTCTAAAATGTTGGCTAGTCTGGGGGCTGGCGTCGTTTTGACATCCCAAACAGGAGATACAGTTCAATACGTACTCCAAATAATGTATACGGACTCCAACAACGCAGCCGAATATGAGGCCCTTCTACATGGTCTCCGGATGGCAATATCCATGGGCATTCAACGCCTAGAGGTGCGTGGGGATTCGAACCTCGTGATATCCCAAATAAATGGAGACTTTGATGCCAAGGATCCGAAAATGGCAGCTTATCGCAACACCGTCCTAAAAATGTCAGCTCGGTTCGAGGGGCTCGAATTTCACCATATAGCCCGGGAAAACAATCAGGCAGCAGACGTCCTGGCACGCATTGGCGCAAAACGCGATGCCGTCCCTCCCAACATCTTCTTGGAGAGGCTGTTCAAGCCATCCGTAGTATGGGAAGGGGAACCCGGAAATAACAGCCCGGACCCAACCGCACTGCCCGACACCGAACATTCTGACATAATTGGAGGCTCTGCCAATGAAATAACATCTTCAGCCCACGTAATAATGGCAGTCATCTCCCCGTGGACAGAACCATTCCTAGCCTACCTAACTAAGCAAGAACTTCCCGAGGACCAAAACGAGGCACACTGCATAGTGCGGCGATCTAAAGCCTATAAAGTCCATGAGGGAGAGCTTTATAAGAAAAGCACCACCGGAGTCCTTCAAAGGTGCATCTCCGAAGAGGAAGGGCGGAATCTTCTGGCTGAAATTCATGCCAGACTCGGCGGTCACCACGCTGCAGCCCGGGCCCTTGTAAGCAAGGCCTTCCGTACAGGCTTCTATTGGCCGACGGCCCGGGCAGACGCTCAGGACTTAGTCCAACGATGCGTTGGTTGCCAGCTTTTTGCTAACCAAAGCCATATGCCACCCACCGCCCTCCAAACTATCCCCATCACCTGGCCCTTCGCGGTCTGGGGGCTTGACATGGTTGGACCCCTTAAAGGAGGAACCCACAAGCAAAAATACTTACTGGTCATGGTGGATAAGTTCACCAAATGGATAGAGGCCAAGCCTGTTAAAACGGCCGAATCCAGACCGGTGATAGACTTCATATCCGGGGTCGTACACCGTTACGGCGTCCCCCACAGCATCATCACTGATAACAGCATGAACTTTACGGCCGACGAGGTAAAACTCTGGTGCAAAAACATGGGCATCAAGCTCGATTATGCTTCAGTCTATCACCCACAAACTAACGGTCAGGTCGAGCGAGGAAATGGTCTAATCATGAGCGGCATCAAACCCAGGTTAGTGCGGTCCCTCAAGGAATCTAACACGCACTGGGTAGAGGAGCTCGACTCCGTACTCTGGGGGCTGCGGACCACGCCGAACCGCACTATCGGATACACACCATTCTTTATGGTATACGGCGCAGAGGCAGTTCTACCCTGTGACATAATACATGACTCACCTCGAGTGCGCATGTACGAAGAAAGAGAAGCCGAGCTCGATCGGCAGGACAGTTTGGACGCCTTGGAGGAGGAGCGTGACGTGGCAAAGGCCCATTCCGCATTCTATCAACAGCAGGCTCGAAGATACCAAAGCAGAGAAGTACGGGCCAAAACTTACAATGTTGGCGAGTTAGTTCTACGCCTGCTGGATAAGAAAAAGGACAAACTCAAGCCCAAGTGGGAAGGTCCCTTCATTATTGACCAAGTCCTGACTGGTGGACCGTATCGTCTACGGGATGCATCGGATAATCGACTCGAGCCGAACCCATGGAACGCAGCCCGACTCCGAAGATTCTACGCCTAGCGCCGGACTCTGTGTTTGTCTCCTTCCTCTGTCCATTTTTTACACACAATCTGTGTTATATTTTTCTCCTTCTCCCTTCTCTTCTCTCACAGCCTTTAAAGGCCCATTTGTGCCTTGTTTGCACGCAACTGACGTGCTATCGGCGCTCATCATACCTGGGGGCTTCTTTAACAGAAGCTTATTCATACGGGCTTTATGCCCAACACATGTGTTATCCTTCCACATGTACCCTTTATTCACCATTATATGCATCGATATGACTTAAGTTTTGGCCAAGCTGGGTTGCCTGGCTCTTGTATTTATGCCCTACGTTCCCGTTAATTCGGCTAGGGCATAAGGGGAGCACCTCTGCGATTGTTACTAGCGGGTCAGCCGGATGTGTACCTCAGACTGGGAGAAGCCGAAAGCTAGCGTTCTTAAGGGAATATTCGGTCGGTGAACTAAAGATGATTTTTCACTTATTTACTTATGCGCCCCTAGATGTTTTTTCTGCGTCTCTTTTCGCAATCTGGACATGCATTTTAGGGCATGCCTCCCACGGAAAGGAACCCTTAACGGAACTATTCTCCCTGGAAGATGTTTCTTACTAACCATGTAATATAACATAACTAGTTGGGCACTTGTCTGTTTAAGCACTAATGACCCCTATGCCTGGTCTCCATGCATGCCCCAGTTTTTACATAACCGAGAGGTATTCGGATACACTCCGGACCGTCGGGTCCCGAGGTTGAAGAGAAAAGGTCTGCCACGACAAACGATCTACAATCTGGCTAGAAGGCATTATACATGTCACCTTCAATTACATAGTCAATTTGACTGGTTGAATTCCTCTTCAATACCATCCAACAGGCTGTCTAGTTTACAGTCCCGTTGGGAATACTTTGCGGCCAATTCTACTTGGCCGTACACTAAGCTCACAGGGATCTCCTTCCCATCGGGCCCCACAGGTCCGACCTCGGCCATGTGGTTTGGGTCAGCCTTCATGTACCGCGTCTTCACCATGGCCCAGGCTTCCCTGGCGCCCTGACGGCAGGCTGATATCTTCCATAATCGGAAGCGCCGCCGCTCTCCCTTCAGCTTCTCTGCAAGCTCTCCAAGGCCTTCGGGCATGGAGACAGATGGCCATAAGGCCTGGGCGACGCCTTGCATCGCCTGCCGAACTCGTTTGTGCAGTTGTGAGAGCTCGGGAAGAAGGTCACCATAGAACCGGGCATTTCCTCTGCAGGACGACCTGTTAGCATACCTACAGACATAACTCTGTCAGCCAACTTCCTCGCCGAACTCTTTTTCAAAGTTCGTTCAAGCACTTACTAAATATGCCGCGTCGAAGCCGCCGATTCTCCTTAACGGAGTCCGACAGTTGGGCACGAACATCCTTTAGTTCCACGCCCAGCTTGGTGTTGGCATCTAGGAGATCATTCTTCTCCTGCCTCACCCTTGTAAGCACGCTCTCACTAGCCTTTAGCTGGCGTAGGAGCTGTTGCTTATCCGGATTTACTCCAGCATCATCTGCAATTTTACCGTCAGATCTGCACATACGCCACACTTTATATGATACTTATCATTTGAAGGATATGTTACCAGAAGGGGTCTCTTTGGGCTCCCCGCTGCGGCTAGTGTGGCCTGTAGTTGGGCTTTGCACTCTTCTAGCTCCTGGGACAGTTGAGTATTCTTTTCTGTAAGAACCTGCATAACAAATGATCCTTAAATCAGTTATTCTAACTATTTCAAGTCTCAGGGGCTACTGATATATATAATCACCAAATTTTCTCACCCGTATGTCTTTTACATACTGCTCCGTGGCTCTGGCTAGACCATTTTGAGCGGCACGGAGGTACGCATCTCCCGAGTTGAAGGCATCCAATGCCTCTTGGGAGAAACAAGCGTCACGAAGAACAGTCCGGCGACGCCTGTGGTTCATGGCACTTTCCACCTTGGAATTGGTGGCGGACAGTCTGTCCGCATCCTCTGTCGGAGGAGCGCCCGACGCACACCTCGTGTTCGTTCCCGCCTCCGAATCCGGCCTTGGAGCCTGGCTGGTAGAGGCACGACTAGTAGCCTCTCCGGATATAGTCCGGCGAGCGCTCTTTTTCCTAAAAAGAAGGCATGGGCGTTAGTATGCCTTTGAGAATAATATCTTGGAATAAAGACGACGCGCCGTACTGCTACGCCGGTGTCTCAATCCGGACTGCGTGTCTTTTCAGCCTGCCTGGCCTCGCGGCCCCTTGTTGGCTAGTCGCCGCAGGATCGGCCTTCCACCTCGAGGACCTCCCCTGCAAAACACGGTTGTTATACGGTAATCAAAAGCATGCAAGGATGGATCCCTTGTCAAAGTACTAGGACTTCGGTCTCAGTTACCTGTGAGGCTGGAAGTAGCCCAGGGTAATCGACCGTAATGGCCACCAAGGCGTTGTCATTACTCAATTGGTAAAATACCCCATCGATCAGCTCCACAGATATGTCCGGATCCTCTTGGGAGGCCGGGTCAAGGGACCGTTCCGGGTCCTCGGGTTGTGGAGGAGGGCTGTTTATCCCCCTTACAGCCTGGCGCAGCTCCTGCGTTGAAATCGCTAGGCTGAATACTTAACTATGGGAATATGAAACACATGGGCGAGAAAAAGTGTCTGCTTACCCAGCTCGGAGGATTGTACATAGAAAATCCGCCCTGCGGGTTGACGCGGAGGAATTCCTCCTCTTCTCCCTTGTAAAAAGTGGATAAGATCTTTATAGAGTAGCAACCGATTCCGGCCCTTTACGGCCGTAGCGGGTGGCGTCATCCTCCCCGTTGAAATCCCACATGGGGTGGCCTCTATACTGAAGCGGCTGCACCCCCCGCATAATACATGTGGCCATGACCTCGATCATGGTCAATCCAGATCGAGCTAACAAACTTGTCCGGCTCATCAGGTAAAGAACGTCCCTGTCATCTTCCTCCTGGGGACTCCGTGGACGCCAGCTCCGGCGCTTCTTCAGAGGAGCGTTGTCGAACTCAGGGAGGCCGATTCGAATAGGGTCCGGGAGGGGGACGTCTCCTATATAAAACCATTCTGAAGGCCAGTCTTCAGACATCTTCTTTGGGGTTCCGGATGGATATCCGGTCCCGGCAATACGCCACACTTCGGCTCCGCCCACTTGATATATTGACCCCTCCTGAGAACGGGGCACAAGGCAGAACAGCTTCTTCCACAACGTGAAATGAGCCTCACAGCCCAAAAATAGCTCGCAAAGGGCTACGAAGCCCGCGATATGCAATATGGAGGCAGGCATAAGGTTGTGCAACTGGAGGCCGTAGAACTCCAGGAGCCCCCGGAGAAACGGATGAATTGGAAATCTGAGCCCTCTTACCAAATGAGGGACAAGGCATACCCGCTCTCCTTTGGAGGGATTGGGAAGGCTCTCCGCTTGCTCTCCGCCATTATAGGTGGCGAGCCCGGCTCGAACTGGGACCATGTATGCTGGGGGAAGAAATCCCTTGGTCTGAAGCATCACTAATCTGCTGTGCGGGACGGAACATCTCTCCCAATCTCCAGGCTTGGGGCTGGAGGAGCGAGAGGAGGAGCTGCATCAACCGGCCATGATGGAATGGATCTCTGTCGGATGCGCTCCGATGAAGGCTCTCCAAGGGAGGATGGTGTGATTTGGATCTGAATCCTCGTCTCTTTAATAGGCAGCTCATTCGCACAGCTAGGGGGGTAAATGTAAAAACGCCCTGGCTCTTCACATTTTCTCGACACGTGGAAAGTGGCCATTATTGGGCGTGGAAGCCAAGGAGCGCAACATTCACAAGAAGCCGGACACTATTTAAATAGGTGCACGGAATTTGGAGAGGAACCCGCCTTGCAATGCCGAAGACAATCTGCGCGCCGGACTCATCGTCATTGAAGCCTGGTTCGGGGGCTACTGAGGGAGTCCTGGATTAGGGGGTGTCTGGATAGCCGGACTATAACCTTTGGCCGGACTCTTGGACTATGAAGATACAAGATTGAAGACTTCGTCCCGTGTCCGGATGGGATTTTCCTTGGCGTGGAAGGCAAGCTTGGCAATACGGATATGTAGATCTCCTCCCATTGTAACCGACTCTGTGTAACCCTAGCCCTCTCCGGTGTCTATATAAACCGGAGGGTTTTAGTCCATAGGACGAACAACAATCATACCATAGGCTAGCTTCTAGGGTTTAGCCTCTCTGATCTCGTGGTAGATCTACTCCTGTACTACCCATATCATCAATATTAATCAAGCATGACGTAGGGTTTTACCTCCATCAAGAGGGCCCGAACCTGGGTAAAACATTGTGTCCCCTGCCTCCTGTTACCATCCGGCCTAGACACACAGTTCGGGACCCCCTACCTGAGATCCGCCGGTTTTGAACCCGACAACTACAATACAGTGCTCAAGCTTGTGATATCCTCTTCAACGGATTGTGCCCCAAAGAAATTCAACAAAATCAGCCGTCTTGAGAATGGAAAGGAAATTTGGGATACTTTGATTGATATGCACGAAGGTACCGACTCCATCAAGGAATCCAAGTTGGATGTGCTTCAAAGTCAACTTGACAAGTTCAAAATGAAGGATGGTGAAGGTGTCGCTAAAATGTACTCTAGGCTTGCTCTTATCACAAATGAGATTGCCGGCTTAGGAAGTGAAGAGATGACCGACAAATTCATCATCAAGAAGATTCTAAGAGCCTTGGATGGAAAATACGATACCATATGCACATTGATCCAAATGATGCCAAATTACAAAGATCTCAAGCCAACGGAAGTCATTGGAAGAATTGTTGCTCATGAGATGTCACTCAAGGATAAGGATGAGCTCCATAACAAGTCAAGTGGTGCTTACAAAGCCTCATGTGAAGCTCCAACATCATCAAGTGAGAAACAAACCTTCAATGAAGAATTGAGCCTTATGGTGAAGAATTTCAACAAGTTGTACGAGAATAGAAAAAAAGAGAGAAGTTCCAAGTCAAGGTCCTACAATGACAAAAGATCTTCTAGTCGAGAGCAAAACTGCTACAATTGTGGAAGACCCGAACACTACTCCAATGAGTGTACAGCTCCCCACAAGAGAAGAGAAGATTCTCCCAAAAGAAGAAGTAGAAGAGAAGAATCACCATCAAGGGAGAGAAGGAGTATGAACGAAGACCCTCTCGGAGAAGCAAGGATTCGGAAAGGAAGGAAAAGTCATCAAGGAGCTACACAAAACGAAGACATCAAGCTCATGTTGGTGAATGGGTATCCGACTCCGACTCCGACAATGACTCCGAGAGAAGCTATCACTCCGACTCCAAACATACTCAAGATGAAGGTGTTGCCGGTCTAGCACTTGTGTCAACCAACTCCTACGACATATTTGATTCACCAAATGAAGGAATTGGAAGATGCTTCATGGCGAAAGGTCCAAAGGTATCACACCCCGAGTATGTTGATTTCAATAGTGATGAAGATGACTTGTTAGGTGATGATGATTTACTTGTTGACAACTGTAGTGATGAATACTATGATGAAACGTCAATTAATCATGCTAATCAAGATGAAACGAATGACAATGATAAGGAGAAGATTGAGTCTCTAACTAAAGAACTAAACACTCTTAAGTTAGCTCATGAAACTATCTTAGGAGACCATCGAGAACTTTTAAGGACTCATGAGAAATTACGTTTTGAGAAGCTCAATCTTGAGCAAGAGCATGAGTTCTTAAAGGCAATCAATGATGATCTTTGCAAGAGAAGTTCTTCTTCAATTGCCAAGTGTTTACTCTTATCCACTTACATGCCTCAAGTCAAGTCTAGTAACAAGAACAAGAAGGATTCTTCTTCTAGTAGTAACAATAATCATGCTAAATCCAATATTGTTGCTTCTACTAGTTCTCTTGATTCCACTAATGATTATCTTAGCCAAGTTACACTTGAGCAAGAAAATAGCTTATTGAAGGGAATCATAGAGAAATGTGTTTACAAGAGCCTTGCCGAGAGTAAGCAATTCGAGGAAATTGTACGCAAGCAAGGAAGGCACCGGAAGAATCAAGGTATTGGTTTTGAACGAAAGTTCAATGCCAATGGAGTTGAGTGGGAAGAAGATCAATACCCCAAGACGAAGTTTGTTCCTCAACAAGAGAAGTATGATCCTACTTCTTTCCAAGGGACACAAGCTCAAGATGATCTTCCACCACAAGACCACAAGCAAAAAGGCAAGGACAAGCTTCAAGAGGAAATTGATGCATTTGAACAAGATCCTAAGGCCTTGGTCAAGTGGGTTCCCAAGACTACATCAAGTTCCACTTCATCAAGTACAACTACAACTCCGAGGATTCCCATCAAGATGGTGTGGATCCCGAAGAAGAAGAACTAGAGAGTTCTTGAGGGTGACTCCGCCAACATACTTTACTCTTATCATTTTGGCAAGAACAAGTGAAATCAACTTCCACATCTTGCACTAGTTCAAGGAGTCACAAACCCTATTGTTGGTAAGACAAGGGACAATGTAACCTAATGCTCTCATAGACATCATCTTGTGTGTGCATCACTCTATGTCTATGGATATCCTTATTTGTTCCTTGTGGGACTAACCCGTGTAGGTATTGAAAGTGCAACTCACTCCAAAGGATAACCCCGAATGATCTACACCAACTTAGAGAATCCACATCTTCAACACCTACATGAAGTCATCATCGACAAAACCCAAGGTTAGTTCATCCCTCTTAGGGGGGATCTCACATCTAGGGGGAGCTTTACTCTAACAATTGAGTTAAAGCAACTCTAATTGTGTGAACACAACAACGCTTTATGTAAAAGTGGTAACCCCACTTGTGCTTAAACGATGAGTATGACCTATGATCAAATGTTCTCATTTGACTCCTAAGTCAATATACTCATATATAGATGACCTAGCCATCGCCAATTGCTTGATAGATGCTAGAATTGTTTGTGCATGCTTTGCCACATATTTCATTTGTCATTTTATTGTGTGAGCATGTTGGTTGCATAATTTACTCATTCGAGGACATCCACTTGTTGTTTTGATTGACTGGTTTCCTTTTCTTTTGGCCAAGTGGATGGATAAGAATGCCTAAGAACCTTCTCTAGCTATCTATGCTTTTCTCGTCTCAAACTCTATTCATGCTGCATCACAAAGTTTGATCAAGTCAGATTCGAACCACTCTGTGTGAGGAGCACTCGGAGTCCCCGATTAGTCAGACTTAAAATTCCAAAACTTCTTTGTGTGTTTCGGTCTGACCGATTCATCCATTTTGGTCATACCGAGATCACTAAGTCGATCTAGGTTTTCAATCTCGGTGCAACCGATTCAAACCTTTCGGTCACACCGAGTTTCAGTAACTGCTTGCAGTTATGAATCTCAGTGCCACCGAGTTGTTCCACTCGGTCACACCGACAGGGTCAGGCTATATATATCCACGGGTCAAATTTTGGAAAACTTTCCGAACCTCCTCGCCCGCGCTTAGCCTGCTCTGCCTCCCCGGGTCTCCGGATCATCCTCCTCATCGCCAGCCGCCTCCTGTCGCTGGTCTCCGCCGCCGTCAACGGGATCATCTCCGCCGTTGCCGCCGTAGCAAGTTCATCGCCGAACTAGGGTATGGACTTGAACTTTGTGCTGTTCTAACTCCGATTCCCCAGCACATTGCTTTGCCATGTATCTTGCCACGATTGAGATCATTCTATCCATCGAAAACACTCTGTAGTTTAGTCGTGAATTGAAAATTTAGGGTTAGGTTTTCGCCGAAACCATCTCGGACCGACCGAGTTGATGAAATCGGTTCTACCGATTTGGCTCAGGCCATTGCACATGTGATTCTCGGTCTGACTGAGAATTGCAAATCAGTGTGACCAAGTTCAGCACTTTGTGAAACCCTAGCAGTCTCGGTGCCACCGAACTGTGACTCGGTCTGACCGAGTTCACTAGTTTAGGTTCCAAAAGCTGCTTCGGTATCACCGAGTTTGCAAATCGGTAGATCCGAAATGCATTCTGTGGAAAACTAAAACTAAGTTTTAATTCATTCTTTTGCAAAAACCTCTGTACTTTGTGATGCTCATCCACTCTACCTCATCTATAATCTATTCACAGGGTCTGCTGTCAGTGTTTGCATCATGTCAGATCAGAGTGACAGTCAGAACAAGTCAGAGGAGCAGGTTCACTTGAGTGAGGGCACTAGTCCCTCTAGCAGTTCAGATGATGGCAGCAGGAGCACACCAAGCAACTTGCCAAAAGCTGCCACCAGGGACAGAAAGAAGAAAACTTCTGAATCTGAGGATGAAGACTATGTGGCAGTTGAGGATGAGGCCACTTCCAAGAAGAAAGTGGTTAAGAAGGAATATAGCACTGCTGCTGCCACTAAGCCTGGTATGAAGACCAAAGTACCTGCAAAGAGAATTCCCATGTCTACAGCCAGAGCCTCTACTCAAGTACCTATGGAATCTGAACCCAAAGAGGGTGCTGCAGAAGGGAAGAAGAGGAAAGAGAGGGTCAAGAAGACCACTGCCAGAGTGCTTGGGAGATCTTCAATCATGAGAGACTCTGAAGAGGAAGAGGATGCTGCAACCAGCACCTAAGGCACATAAACTTATGGGAGATGCCATAAGGTCGGGGGCTGCTTCATCTAAGCCCAAAGGAACTTCTAAGCTAGCTGCTCCAAAACCCAAAATTGCACCAAAGAGGAGTACAAGGAACATTCCAACTATTGAGAAAAACAAGGCCTAGTGCCTGAAACTGTTGCTGAAGAAGAAGATGATGAGACACATGTTTTGAGGAAGTTAAAGCCAAAAATTCCAGATCATAATGATGCTCATCCTGTAGCAGAAAACATGAAGATCAGGAAGGACTCAGGATTGAGTCTATGGAGAGAGTCAGATCCATATGCCACCAGAAGGAGAACTGCTGTGGACTATAGGTTCCATACCAAAGAACAGCAGGATTTTTATGAGATAGTGTTGCTTGACAAGAAACCAATAGTATGTGACATGAGATGGGTCAACTAGGAGTACATCAGGAAAATGAAGAACACTATCCAGGAGTATATGACAGTTTCAAGGCTTGTGGAGTTGATGAGTTTGTGGCTCAGAAGCTCACAAAGTGGAATGGTGAGCTTATCATGCAGTTCTACTCCACAACTCACTTCTACCCAGATGGCAAGATAGTCTGGATGTCTGAAGGCACTAGATACCAGTCAACAGTAGCAGAATGGGCTCAACTGATCAATGCTCCTGAGGAGAATGAAGATGACTTGGATGTCTATGCCAAGAAGAAGAAGGATCACAACTCCATGGCTAGCATGTAGAAGGAGATTCCTGATGCAGATCTTGAGGCTCACCAATTTGGATCAGTGAAACACCTGGTGTCAGGACTGCCTACTACAAATTGGATCCTCAGGCACACTCTTCTGCCCAAGTCTGGTGATCACAGAATGATCAGAGGCCACTCCATCAATCTGCTACATATATTTGATGTGCCACAAAAGTTCAAGGTCATGAGTCTTATAGTTGAAACTATCAAGAGGACAACTGCTGACCAAAAGAGAAGCTGTGGGTATGCACCACAGATCCAGGAGTTGATTAACTCCAAGATGGGCACTGGCACATACTTGTTGGACAAGGAGCACATGCCTATCTATCCAGACTTTGAGGACAACCAAGTGGTTATGAATGAGGATGAACCATCTTCTATGCACGTTCAAGCAAAGAGGGAGAAGGCAAAGGCTGAGAAAGCTGCAAAGATGCCAACCATGGAAGATGCATCTCAGTATCTTCTGAAGAGCAAGCAAGATCAGCTCGGCTACTTGATTGCATCCACTCTAAGGATTGAGAAAGGGATGGCCACCCTGACTCAAAACCAGGAGAGCTTGGAAAGGAACATAGAGCAGAAATTCTATGACATGGATGTGAAGGTGACGGAGATCCAGTCTGCTGTGGAGCAACTTCAGGATGATATGCAAGAGAGGAAGGGCAAGACAACCACTGATGCATTTGCCAGAGTGCCTAGAGCTCAGAGGTCAGCTACAGTGCCTGTTCCAGACACCAGAGCCACTTCATCTGCACCAGCTACAGCTTCAGTGCCACCAGCTCCAGCACCTACTCCACCAGCTCCCTCTACATCGACTGAAGCCTTCGTTCTTGGAGTTATTCGGACACCACCACCTGAAGACCAGGCCTGAGAGACGATTTAGTGCTATGCATTTTCTAGGAACTTTTTGGTCACTTGTTGCCAAAGGGGGAGAAAAATGTATAGATCATAGGCTTCGAGAGAGAGTGTTGCTTTTTATTCTCTCTTGCTTTGGTGGTTGAACTTTATTTGCTTGATTGAGATACTTTCTGTCTGTGTGATACTTGGATGATCATGTGTGTTTGATCATATGCTACATTAATGCTTGTTATATGACATTATCATTTTATCTCTATATGATCATTCACTTTGCTTGGTGATGAGTGCATGTATTTAATTATTATCATTTTGAGTGCTCCACCAAGATGTATGTGACATGGAAGAGTAACCCATGAGCCTAACTCTCTGTGCATTTGCAGTCCAAAGCAAATCATAAACTATGCACAAATTTAGGGGGAGCTCTTGCTTTTCACATACTTCTCAAAGCGACAATGTTTTCACTCTTATTATCATTCGTCGAAGCTTTGATCTATATGTTGTCATCAATTACCAAAAAGGGGGAGATTAAAAGTACAACTATCCCTAGGTGGTTTTGGTAATTCCTAACAACATATAGCTCATTGAGCTAATGCTACTCCAAGATTAATATTTCAGGAAAAGCTCAATGAATGGCATGGCATGGATGAGGAAAGTGGACCCCTCAAAATACTAAGGACAAAAAGATTGGCTCAAGCTCAAAGCTCAAGACTCTACATTTTATATTTTAGTGATCCAAGATCACATTGAGTCTATAGGAAAAGCCAATACTATCAAGGAGTGATGAGGTGTTGCTTAATGAGGTTCTTGCTTCAGAGTGCTTAGTGATATGCTCCAAAACGCTCAACTACCTTCCCACATCCACATATGACCTAAACCAAAAGTCAAACTCGGTCCCACCGATTCTTTCTATCCGGCGCCACCGAATTCAGATGTCATAGCCACTGCCACAAACCCTAGGCAAATCGGTCTCATCGATAGGGATCTCGGTCACACCGAGATGGGGTTGTAATCTCTCTGTTTCCCTTCGTAACGTTTTGGTCCTACCGAGATGAGCGATCGGTCCCACCGAGATTGCAATGTAAACTCTCTGTTTCCCTTTTGTAACATTTCGGTCCCACCGAAATGAGCAAATCAGTCCCACCAAGTTTACCTGACCAACTCTCTGGTTAGCTTATTACCAAAATCGGTCCCACCGAGTTTGTGTAATTAGTCACACCGAGATTATGTTATGCCCTAACCCTAACCATATCGGACCTACCGAGTTGCATCTCAGTCCCACCGAAAATCCTAACGGTCACTAGGTTTGCTAAATCGGTCCGACCGAGTTTCTCGATTCGGTCTCACCGAGATTGGTAGATTGTGTGTAACGGTTAGTTTTTGTGTGGAGTCTATATATACCCCTCCACCCACTCTTCATTCATGGAGAGAGCCATCAGAACATACCTACACTTCCAATACACATTTTCTGAGAGAGAACCACCTACTCATGTGTTGAGGCCAAGATATTCCATTCCCACGAATCTTGATCTCTAGCCTTCCCCAAGTTGCTTTCCACTCAAATCTTCTTTCCACCAAATCCATATCCTGTGAGAGAGAGTTGAGTGTTGGGGAGACTATCATTTGAAGCACAAGATCAAGGAGTTCATCATCAACACACCATTTGTTACTTCTTGGAGAGTGGTGTCTCCTAGATTGGCTAGGTGTCACTTGGGAGCCTCCGACAAGATTGTGGAGTTGAACCAAGGAGTTTGTAAGGGCAAGGAGATCGCCTACTTCGTGAAGATCTACCGCTAGTGAGGCAAGTCCTTCGTGGGCGATGGCCATGATGGGATAGACAAGGTTGCTTCTTCGTGGACCCTTCATGGGTGGAGCCCTCCATGGACTCGCGCAACCGGTACCCTTCGTGGGTTGAAGTCTCCATCAACGTGGATGTACGATAGCACCACCTATCGGAACCACGACAAAAACATCAGTGTCTCCAATTGCGTTTGAATTCTCCAATCCCCTCCCTTTACATTCTTGCAAGTTGCATGCTTTACTTTCCGCTGCTCATAGACTCTTTGCATGCTTGCTTGAATTGTGTTGAGATTGCTTGACTTGTGCTAAGATAGCTAAAATCTCCCAAAGACTAAAATTGGGAAAATGATAGATTTTTAATTGGTCAAGTAGTCTAATCACCCCCCCTCTAGACATACTTTCGATCCTACAGAAGGTCAAGGAAGAACAAGAAGAAGGGGGGCTCTCTCCCCCTCGCTTCCGGTGGCACCGGAGTCCCACCGGGGGCCATCATCATCAACGCAATCTTCACCAACAACTTCACCGCCATAATCACCAACTCTTCCCCCCTCTATGCAGAGGTGTAACCTCTCTTTTACCCGCTGTAATATCTACTTAAACATGGTGCTCAATGCTATATATTATTTCCCAATGATGTATGGCTATCCTATGATGTTTGAGTAGATCCGTTTTGTCCTATGGGCTATTTGATGATCGTGATTGGTTTGAGTTGCATGTTTTATTATTGGTGCTTTCCTATGGTGCTCTCCGTGTCGCGCAAGCGTGAGGGATTCCCGCTGTAGGGTTTGCAATATGTTCATGATTTGCTTATGGTGGGTGGCGTGAGTGACAGAAGCACATACCCGAGTAAGTAGGTTGTTTGCGTATGGGATAAAGAGGACTTGATACTTTAATGCTATGGTTTGGTTTTACCTTAATGATCTTTAGTAGTTGCGGATTCTTGCTAGAGTTCCAATCATAAGTGCATATGATCCAAGTAGAGAAAGTATGTTAGCTTATGCCTCTCCCTCAAATAAAATTGCAATAGTGATTACCGGTCTAGTTATCGTTTGCCTAGGGACAAATAACTTTATCATAACAAAAAGCTCTTTACTAAAACTAACTTTATTGCTTCTTTACCTAAACATCCCATACTTTTTATTTACATGCTCTTTATTATCTTGCAAATCTATCCAAAAACACCTACAACGTACTTCTAGTTTCATACTTGTTCTAGGTAAAGAGAACGTTAAGCGTGCGTAGAGTTGTATCGATGGTCGATAGAACTTGAGGGAATATTTGTTCTACCTTTAGCTCCTCATTGGGTTCGACACTATTACTTATCGAAAGAGGCTACAATTGATCCCCTATACTTGTGGGTTATCAAGACCTTTTTCTGGCGCCGTTGCCGGGGAGCCATAGTGTGGGGTGAATATTCTCGTGTGTGTGTGTTTGCTTTATCACTAAGTAATTTTTATTTCCCGTTCTAAGTTGTTCTCTATCTTTAGTTATGGATATGGAACACCAAACACCAAAAAAATTAGTGGTACTTGCTGCTCATGGAGATGAGGAACCTCCTAAAACCCTCGATGCTGGTTATGTGAAAAATATTATGTACTACTTTGATAATCCTGAGAAAACCCCATTCAATTATGTAATGGGAGACATGCTGGATCAACGTGAATACTTTTGGGATTATCGCTTGACTCAAAAAGGGAAACTATTATGGGATCAAATTCATATGTTGCATTGGTATGCTCGGGAACTATGCTTGAGATACGACTATACTTGTTGCTCTAGGATGAAGGCTCCACACCTTCCCTTTTCATGCAAATTTAATGATGATAAAACCTTGGCTTCTTATGCTAATGGTATATATGATTACTATGATGTGGAACAAATAGAAGAATTTGTTGCTTTTATGGGTGCTTATGAAATTGAATCTTTGTTTAAAGAGTGAAAAATTTGATGATTCAGTTTATAGACCTGAAAATTTAGCTATCCTTAAATATTGTTATGAGAATTACGAATACAATTCCGATATTGATGCGTTTATTGAGAAAGTCTCCGCTGTCCCTGAAGAGACTAATATTTTGCAGGAATCTATGGAAGAAGAAATTGATGAAACTGTGATCTCATTGGATGAAAAAGATGAGGAGGAGAGCGAAGAACAAAATGAGGAAGAGCGGATTGATCACCCGTGTGCACCTTCCAATGAGAGTAACTCTTCAACTCATACATTGTTTAATTTCCCTTCGTGCTTACCGAAGGATGATTGCTATGATGACTGTTATGATCCCGTTGATTCTCTTGAAATATCCCTTTTGGATGATGTTTTCTATGCTTGTGGCCAAGATGCCAATATGAATTATGCTTATGGAGATGAACTTACTATATTTCCTTATGTTAAACATGAAATTGTTGCTATTGCACCCACGCATGATAGTCCTATTATCTTTTTGAATTCTCCCAACTATACTATATCGGAGAAGTTTACCCTTATTAAGGATTATATTGATGGGTTGCGTTTTACTATTACACATGATGATTTTGATAGATATAATATGCATGTGCTTGCTGCTCCTACTTGCAATTATTATGAGATATGAACTATATCTCCACCTCTCTATGTTTCCCACACGATAAAATTGCAAGAAACTGCTTATGCTATGTATTGGCCTTTACTTGATGTGCATGAATTGTTCTTGTATGACATGCCGATGCATAGGAAGAGAGTTAGACTTCGTCATTACATGATATATGTTACTTTGTGCTCACTACTAAATTACAAATCATTGCTAATTAAAATTGGATTTGATATACCTTGGGATCCGGGTGGATCCATTACTTGAGCACTATATGCCTAGCTTAATGGCTTTAAAGAAAGCGCTGCCAGGGAGACAACCGGGAAGTTTTAGAGAGTTGTTTATTTATGTTGTGTGCTTTTATAAAGTTTGAAAACAAAAAATAAATAAAGATGGGAACCCAAAACTTTTTCAAAAAGGAAAGTGTAAGTGAGAGAGACAAGCATGGTTGAAGTGGGGGAGCTCCTTGAACTTTGTTCATGCTCACGAAAACTTTGTGAATCTTGATTACAGAAACTTTTCGAAAATAATAATTATCCCCTTATACAATTCCATTGTATTATAAATATAATGTGCCAAGGTTTGCCTTTAGGATGTTTTAGATGCTTGTTGGTTTGTACGGTGCAGGACAGAAACTTTGGCTGTAGCGTGCGATTTTATATTTTTTCCCTGGAACGTCAAATGGTTCTGAAAATTTTTGCATTGTCTTTCTATACAAATTTTTTATTTTTCCTAATTTGGGTAGAATTTTTGGAGTACCAGAGGTATGGTGAATTTTCATATTATTACAGACTATTCTGTTTTAGACAGATTCTGTTTTTGATGCATAGTTTGCTTGTTTTGATGAAATTATCGATTTATATCAGTGGATTAAGCCATGGAAAAGTTATATTACAGTAGATACAATGCAAAAACAAAATATGAATTGGTTTGCAACAGTACTTAAAGTAGTGATTTGCTTTATTATACTAACGGATCTTACCGAGTTTTCTATTGAAGTTTTGTGTGGATGAAGTGTTCGAAGATCGAGGAGGTCTCGATGTGAGAAGAAGGAAGAGAGTAAAGAGCTCAAGCTTGGGGATGCCCGAGGCACCCCAAGTAAATATTCAAGGAGACTCAAGTGTCTAAGCTTGGGGATGCCCCGGAAGGCATCCCATATTTCTTCAACAAGTATCGGTATGTTTTCAGATTCGTTTCGTTCATGCGATATGTGCAATCTTGGAGCGTCTTTTGCATTTAGATTTCCTTGGTTGATTTATAGAATACTCATTGCAATTCACTTATATCCTTTGAGTATGGATTTATAGAATTCTTCATGTTCTTCGCTTATATCATTTGAAGTTTGGATTGCCTGTTTCTCTTCACGTAGAAAACCGCCATTTGTAGAATGCTCTTTTGCTTCACTTATATTTGTTCGAGCATGGGCATATCTTTTGTAGAAAGAATTAAACTCTCTTGCTTCACTTAGATCTATTTAGAGAGATGACAGGAATTGGTCATTCACATGGTTAGTCATAAAATCCTACATAAAACTTGTAGATCACTGAATATGATATGTTTGATTCCTTGCAATAGTTTTGCGATATAAAGATGGTGATATTAGAGTCATGCTAGTGGGTAGTTGTGGATTGTAGAAATACTTGTGTTGAAGTTTGTGATTCCCGTAGAATGCATGTATGGTGAACTGTTATGTGATGAAGTCGGAGCATGATTTATTTATTCATTGTCTTCCTTATGAGTGGCAGTCGGGGACGAGCGATGGTCTTTTCCTACCAATCTACCCCCCTAGGAGCATGCACGTAGTACTTTGTTTCGATGACTAATAGATTTTTGCAATAAGTATGTGAGTTCTTTATGACTAATGTTGAGTCCATGGATTATACGCACTCTCACCCTTCCATCATTGCTAGCCTCTTCGGTACCGTGCATTGCCCTTTCTCACCTCGAGAGTTGGTGCAAACTTCGCCGGTGCATCCAAACCCCGTGATACGATACGCTCTATCACACATAATCCTCCTTATATCTTCCTCAAAACAGCCACCATACCTACCTATCATGGCATTTCCATAGCCATTCCGAGATATATTGCCATGCAACTTCCATCATCATCATATACATGACTGGAGCATTCATTGTCTTATTGATTTGCATGATCGTAAGATAGCTAGCATGATATTTTCATGGCTTGTCCGTTTTTTGATGTCATTGCTTTGCTAGATCATTGCACATACCGGTACACCGCCGGGGGCATTCATGCAGAGTCATATATTGTTCTAGTATCGAGTTGTAAGTAAATAAAAGTGTGATGATCATCATTATTAGAGCATTGTCCCATGTGAGGAAAGGATGATGGAAGCTATGATTCCCTCACAAGTTGGGATGAGTCTCCGGACTTTACAAAAAAATAAAAGTCAACGCGAGACGATGCCCGAGGGGGCCACGAGGCAGGGGGGCGCGCCA
Source organism: Triticum urartu (assembly GCF_003073215.2). Lineage (NCBI taxonomy): Eukaryota > Viridiplantae > Streptophyta > Magnoliopsida > Poales > Poaceae > Triticum > Triticum urartu. The sequence goes on along the minus strand of NC_053023.1, from coordinate 638,250,739 downwards.
TAGGGGGGCAGGCGCTCCCTGGGCCCTCGTGGCCACCCCGTAAGGCGGTTGATGCCCTTCTTTCGCCGCAAGAAATCTAATATCCGGATAGAGATCGTGTTAAAATTTCAGCCCAATCGGAGTTACGGATCTCCGGGAATTTAAGAAACGGTGAAAGGGCAGAATCTGAGAACGCAGAAACAGAGAGAGACACAGAGATAGATCCAATCTCGGAGGGGCTCTCACCCCTCCGCCTCCATGGAGGCCATGGACCAGAGGGGAAACCCTGCTCCCATCTAGGGAGAAGGTCAAGGAAGCATAAGAAGAAGGGGGGCTCTCTCCCCCTCGCTTCCGGTGGCACCGGAGTGCCACCGGGGGCCATCATCATCACCGCAATCTTCACCAACAACTTCACCGCCATCATCACTAACTCTTCCCCCATCTATGCAGCGGTGTAATATCTCTTTTACCCGATGTAATCTCTAAAACATGGTGCTCAACACTATATATTATTTCCCAATGATGTATGGCTATCCTATGATGTTTGAGTAGATCCGTTTTGTCCTATGGGCTATTTGATGATCGTGATTGGTTTGAGTTGCATGTTTTATTATTGGTGCTGTCCTATGGTGCTCTCCGTGTCGCGCAAGTGTGAGGGATTCCCGCTGTAGGGTTTGCAATATATTCATGATTTGCTTATGGTGGGTGGCGTGAGTGACAGAAGCACAGACCCGAGTAAATAGGTTGTTTGCGTATGGGATAAATAGGACTTGATACTTTAATGCTATGGTTGGGTTTTACCTTAATGATCTTTAGTAGTTGCGGATGCTTGCTAGAGTTCCAATCATAAGTGCATATGATCCAAGTAGAGAAAGTATGTTAGCTTATGCCTCTCCCTCAAATAAAATTGCAATAGTGATTAGCGGTCTAGTTATCGTTTGCCTAGGGACAAATAACTTTATCATAACAAAAAGCTCTTTACTAAAACTAACTTTATTGCTTCTTTACATAAACAGCCCATACTTTTTATTTACGCGCTCTTTATTATCTTGCAAATCTATCCAAAAACACCTACAATGTACTTCTAGTTTCATACTTGTTCTAGGTAAAGCGAACGTTAAGTGTGCGTAGAGTTGTATCGGTGGTCGATAGAACTTGAGGGAATATTTGTTCTACCTTTAGCTCCACGTTGGGTTCGACACTCTTACTTATGAAAGAGGCTACAATTGATCCCCTATACTTGTGGGTTATCAGGTGTTGCTTAATGGTCTACTTGCTCAAATTGCTTAGTGATATGCTCCAAAGCCCTCAACCATCTTCTCAAATCCAAATATGTCCTAAACCTAAAGTCAAACTCGGCCCCACCGATTTGATTCATCCGACGCTACCGAGTTCACTTGACACAGCCATGGCCAGAAACCCTAATCAGTTCGGTCTCACCGAGATGGGATTGCAAACTCTCTGTTTCCCTTCGTAACGTCTCGGTCTCACCGAAATGAGCGATCGGTCCCACCGAGTTCGCAATGCAAACTCTTTGTTTCCCTTTTGTAACGTTTCGGTCTTACTGAAAGGAGCGATTGGTCCCACCGAGTTTGCCTAACCAACTCTCTGTTTGCTTGTTACTGAAATCGGTCTCACCGAGTTGAAGCAATCGGTCAAACCAAGATCAAGTTTTTCCCTAACCCTAGCTCATCAGTCCCACCGAGTTGATCATCTCGGTCCCACCGAAAATCCTAACGTTCACATTTTGAACTGAATCGGTCTCACCGAGTTCACATATTCGGTCTGACCGAGTTGGCTCTTTTGTGTGTAACGGTTAGATTTTGTGTGGAGGCTATATATACCCCTCCAGCCTCCTCTCCATGTGTGAAAGAGTCATCAGAACGTGCCTACACTTTCATCATTCTTTTTCTGAGAGAGAACCACCTACTCATGTGTTGAGACCAAGACATTCCAATCCAACCACAAGAATCTTGATCTCTAGCCTTTCCCAAGTTGCTTTCCACTCAAATCATCTTTCCACCATAGCCAAATCTGTGAGATAGAGTTGAGTGTTGGGGAGACTATCATTTGAAGCAGAGCCAGGAGTTCATCATCAACACACCATCTATTACCTTTTGAAGAGTGGTGTCTCCTAGATTGGTTAGGTGTCACTTAGGAGCCTCTGTCAAGATTGTGTAGTTGGACCAAGGAGTTTGTAAGGGCAAGGAGATCGCCTACTTCGTGAAGATCTACCCAAGTGAGGCAAGTCCTTCATGGGCGATGGCCATGGTGGGATAGACAAAGTTGCTTCTTCATGGACCCTTCGTGGCTCCGTGGACTCGCGCAACCGTTACCCTTCGCGGGTTGAAGTCTCCATCAACATGGATGTACGATAGCACCACCTATTGAAACCACGCCACAAATCTCCGTGTCTACATTGCGTTTGCCACTCCAAACCCCTCCCTTTACCTTCATATGCAATGATTTACATTCTGCTGCTATACTCTTAGAATTGCATGTGTAGGTTGATTGCTTGACTTGTGCTAAGTTGTTAAAATCTGCCAAGACTTAAAATTGGGAAAAGGCTAGATCTTTATTTGGTCAAGTAGTCTAATCACCCCTCCTCTAGACCTACTTTCGATCCTTCAAGTTGAATCAGAGCTTTGGTCTCCATTTGCCTTGATTTCCATAGCTTTAGTGATCATAGCCTTGGTTTCACAACCTAGGAGAGTATGCACTACTGCAGGATGCTGCTAACGCGTCACTACGATCAGAGACCCTTCGATGAAATTGTTTGTGATGCAATAATCGCAAATAGTGGTGTAAAAAACCCGTCAAAAGGTGCAAAACGTTTGCGATGACGGATGCATCAAACACAGTTCAGATTTTAGTTACGTGTGCGATGTAGGGCATACAGTTCAGTTCAATTAACTGTTTGTGATGAGGAGGAACAAAAGAAACGGTCAGCCAGATGAAGGTGCGTGTGATATACATCATACGGTTCACTCGGATGAACTGTTTGTGATTAGACAATACAAAAGAAACGGTCAACCAGATCAAGATGTGTGCGATATACGGCATGCGGTTCACTCGGATGAACTGTTTGTATTGAGACAAGATAACAGAAACGGCCAGCCAGATGAAGGTGTGTGTGATTAGGGGTGGGCACGGTTAAACCGAAAACCTAAGAACCAAACCAAACCGAACCATATTAACCGATATGTTGGTTAATTCGGTGGTTTGGTTTTTGGTTCAGTGGGAAATTTTAAGGTTGTTCGGTGTTTGGTTTGTGTTCGGTTTTCAGTGCCCAAAAACCGAATAGACCGAACAAACCGAAACATAGGATGCCATGTGTAATACCATGTTCACTCCATCATGCGGAGGTATCTCCAAAAGGTAAATTAGGCGGGGACGGAGGGAGTACTAGTGTATCATTTAGTGCATGAGCTACTCAGTTTAGAGGCATCACACGTATTCTTCCGTATGTAATACATGACCCGTTCCATGCGATTTTTCCACTTAATTATGTTTACTAGTTTGCTTGACCGAATAAAGTATTGCCTAATGTTAGCTGTTGTGACTATTTTATGCATTCTATACAATGCAAATCAATGCTCATGAATTGTTACACTTATCCTGACAAGTGCACATGTATTTCGGTTTTTCAGTTAACCGAAGAAACCGAACCGATATATCCTATGGTTAATATGGTTCGGTTTCTTAATTTTGTGTGATTGTTTCAGTTTCCATTTCTTCAAAACCAAAATTATTAAAAACCGAACAAACCGAACCGTATTAACCATATAAATCGAACGCCTAGTCCTATGTGTGATGTAAAGCATATGGTTCACTCGGATGAACTGTTTGTGATTAGGCAACACAAAAGAAATGGTCAGCCAGATCAAGGTGTGTGCGATATATGGCATGCGGTTCACTCGGCCTTGTTGTTAGTGTGTGACCTTTGTGGCAACCGTTCGCTCCCCACTAGCCTCTTCTTGTACCGTGGCAACCGTCCACTGCCTCTTCACCTTTCCCTCTCGATATGGAACTGCTGTCGCACACTCTTCCTCCCTCCATTTGCCTTCACCCTTCCTTCTGCCATTGTTCGATCATCTTCTCCATGGAGGGAACAGGCCGGAAACGACCCCGTTATTCTTGCCCCAATCTGAAAGATGACGTGGTGGAGGAACTCATTGATCAGTGCGACGTCATCACCTCAGCTAGCATGGCAGGTTCATTCAAGACCATTCTCGACTCAACTAATAACATCATTACAAGCAACCCAAGGGTCCAGGAGCGATTTGATCTCCCATAACTTGTTTGCCGTGACCTTGCTGACTGGCGTGGGGACGACGGAAGCCTCGCCTTGTGCAAGTTGATGCCACTTGATAATGATACGTGTGATGTTAAGATGCCATCGCTTGAGGGCAAGACTTGGGAGGCACAAATGAAGATTGGGTTGTTTATATTGGGTACAACTGCGAGTGGGAACTTGTGAATGCGTACACTCATCACCGGGTTCCACTTCCAAAAATCTCAGACTGCCCAGAGATTGAGCACATAGATGATCTACGCGAGTTCAAATACGATCATGGTAATTGTCGTCTATGGAAGATAGCAATTTGTCGAGTTCCCAACCACTCTTGGGATTACATGAACTATGAAGTTGTTGCTATCTTCGACAAGCTTGTTGCCTTCCTTACTTCCACGCCTCGATGGATATTGCTCAAAAATCAATTTTTGTACACGGATGAGTACTGTGATGCAATTCAATACGATGGTCTTGTGTTTGCTGCCACCACTCGTGGCACTATTTTTGCATGGAATCATCATGCTTTCGGTATGTTTGTCTTTCACCGTAATTATAATTGTTTCATCCACATGCATGCGGGTTAGCTAGTTTCCCTTTACTAATTAATTAACCTTCTTGTGTTTCCAAGGTCCTGTGAACATTCCACCACCTATACTTGAAAAAAATTATAACCAAGGGGGAGAAGACGATGCTGATGATCACGAGCATGGGGACGAGCAGGACCCATATACTCAGTGGCGCCTGGCAACTTATTCCGATGGATCACCTCTTCTTGTCTGCATACAGGGCACTGCTGATATTACTAAGGAAGTAGGTGTTGTCTCGCATGGCCGCACTTGCCGGACCTATTCCAACATCCGTTGCAGGGTATTTGGGATGGATACTAGTGTACTAGCGCCAACACCTTCTCCCTGGTTTAGTATTGAAAGTCTTGGAGGAAACTCGCTCTTCCTTGGACAAAACTATCAAATGATGGTGAAAGGCGATCCAGCTACTGTTGACACAACATTACTACCATTTATGAGAAGCAACTGTATCTATAACTCGGTCATTGCTATGCTTCCGTACCATTGCACTATGGGTCCTGACATAGCCCGCTTCAGCCTGGATGGTCAGTCCTGCGTTTGTCTTGAGATTGACAGTAGCTGGCCCTTCCCAGAGAATCACTTCTGGTTTAAAGCAAGCGTTTCCAACGCCGACGAGTGGTTGAGCTGAAGTTCATTTCGCTTTGTTATTTGTTGTGTGAGAAAAACTTTACTTTACTAGAATGTTTTGTTGGAAATGATCTATAATCCAACGTGTATCCTCGTTGTCATTATGGGTTGATGACTTGTTGTATGTAATCAATGGTACATTTGCATATGCGTCCATCAACTCACGCCTGCTAGTGGTGTCCATATGAACAGTGCTAGTGATTTTAGTTGCAAAAATAAGACAATGCTAGTGATTTTTAGCTGCATATTTTGACAAATCGCAGTGTTAGAAGGTTGACAAATGGCAATGTTACTAGATAAACAAATGTCAATCTTTCTAGTTTGACAAATGGCAACATACCCAAAATGACAGATGCAAATCTTACCCAATTGTTTCTACGTGGTTGCACGCGTGTCATGCAAAACAACCGTTTTCATTGAAGGGATGCAGAAATCCTGCTCGGCACATTTTCCCTTGCCTTCTTGGGGAAGCTATCGGTTTGCATACGGGTGTTCTAATTAAAACATTTGCGATTAGCGTTTTATATTTAAAAACCATTGATGTTTTTTTTCAAAAGAAAATCGTTTGATAAGTCTATACATTAAGAGAGAAAAACGCAAGTTCGTTCAAACCATATCTTTCATTCAGTCACACCGTGAATTTATATTCATACTCCCTCCGTCCGGAAAAGCTTGTCCCTTAAATGGATGTATCTAGCACTAAGTTAGTGCTAGATACATCCATTTGAGGGACAAGCTTTTTCGGACGGAGGGAGTATGATCGAGAATTTGAGATACAATATTAAACCCCAAAATAACTATTTCCAGGGGCGGCGGAGGCGGCATGCTGCGCCGTCGTTGTCGTTGTCGTCCTCCTGGATGCCGTTCTTGAAGTCTTCAAGGCAGCGCAAAATGTTCTTCACTTGTAAATCAAACATCATGTCGTCGCGCGATCAACGGGCAGGGCAAGGGAGGACGGTAACTGGTGCCGTTGAGAGGTAGCGGTCGATGACAGCGTCCCATGCCGTTGAGGGGGGCGTGCACACGGGCACAAGCACATGTGCGGTGGGTGCAGCCGAACGCACGGGGATCGGCACCGCGGTGGGTGGAGGGGCGCGCACGGGAAGGGGCATGGGCGTGGCGGGTCCAGCCAAACGTACGGGGGCCGGCGCCACGGTGGGTGGAGGGGCGCGCATGGGCACGGGCGCTGGCGCTGGCATGTACACGAGCTCGCGCGGGTCCGCGGAGACCTCGCGGACGCCTGCGGCTTCCAGCTCTGCGATAGTGCTCGGCGACCAGCCCGTCAATGCTACGGGGATGGTCGCTAGCGCTGGCGCGGGGATGGGAGCTGGTACGGGAGCGGGGGCAGCAACCGCCGTGGCCAGCTCATTCTGGGCCATGTCCATGAGGCCCCATTCCTCCTTATTTTCTATCTCCTCCGACTCAGAGTCGACTTCACCAAACTTGAAGACTAGTGGCAGATGATCATTCTGCGCCATGGCATTGGTGGAGGTCTGCGGGAGGGAGGGGAATGGGAGGCGAACAGTAAGGTCGCCCGTATTAAACAGCGGCTCGGGCGCCATTAATGGAGAGGAAGTCGGGCGGCCAAGGATGTCAAAGGGCTCGCTTCCCAGTGAGCCTGCGCAGCATACAGCTCGCACGCTTCCTGGTGAGCCTGTGCATTGGAGGACAACTTGCACGCCTCTCGGTCAGCCCGCGCACCGGACTCCGCTCGCATGCCTCCCGCTCACTCAAGGTCCAGCAGCTGTCCGCACGACACCTCCTATAGCCATTAAAATGAAGACACGTGGCATCACGTGAATGGTTAATAGAACACACACTATTTGAATTATACAACTGTTTGAGATGTTAAAGTGGCAGCTATTTTTTCAAAATGCCTCGGTTGGCTGTTATTCGAGTGCGCCTTCTCTCAAAATGGACACACAAAATACCACAGCATGTTGGGTGTCATTCCATGAAAGCATGCCAAGTTTCATGAATTTCAGACGAGTTTTGGATTTACTAGAATTTAAAAACAAAGTATCTCAACGTTTTGCCGACAATCAACGGTGCACTGGTGTTTGAAATTCATTCCAATTTCTTGTATGGGACCTAAGAACGCACACAAGGACACATATTTGAATTTTCAACCAATTCATATGCATTAGAGCATGTGCATGTAGTTCAAATTTGAATTATGCACATAAATGCATTGAAAACTCAATTAATGCATAAAAATGTCCAAACGAACCCCAAAAAATCCCAAAAATTGACACAACACTCCTGTTGTTCTATGTTGACACGAGAAAAAAATTGAAAGCACTAAGAGGCAATGGATATCGTTTCATCCCCAAAGGTGGGACGTTCCCTACCGAAACCATCACGCTTATTGTGAGAAGCTCTGGTTTGTGAGAAGCATATCCCCAAACCTATCCCAAATGGGACAAAAAAATTACCACGACATGTTGATGCCGCTCCATGATAGCATGCCAAGTGTCATGAATTTCGGACGAGCTTTGGATTTACCAGAATTTAAAATCCAGGTATCTCAATGTTTGCGGCCGAGTGACCGTGGCAGGGTGTTTGACATTCATTCCCATTTCTTGCATGGGACCTAAGCATGCACCCAAGGACACAGATTTGATTTTTCAACCAATTTATATGCACTAGAGCATGTGCATGTAGTTCAAATTTGAATTATGCACACAAATGCATTGAAAACTCAATTAACGCATAAACATGTCCAAACGAACCCCGAAAAATCCCAAAAATTGACACAACACTCTTGTTGTTCTATGTTGACACGAGAAAAAAATTGAAAGCAATAAGAGGCAATGGATATAGTTTCGTCCCCAAAGGTGGGACGTTCCCTATCGAAACCATCCGGCTTGTTGTGAGAAGCTCTGTTTTGTGAGAAGCATATCCCCAAACCTGCCCCAAATGGGAAAAAAAATTTACCACAACATGTTGATGCCGCTCCATGATAGCATGCCAAGTTTCATGAATTTCGAATGAGCTTTGGATTTACTAGATTTTGAAAACCAGGCATCTCAATGTTTGCGGCTGTGACCGTGGTAGGGTGTTTGACATTCATTCCCATTTCTTGCATGGGACCTAAGCATGCACCCAAGGACACAAATTTGATTTTTCAACCAATTTATATGCATTAGAGCATGTGCATGTAGTTCAAATTTGAATTATGCACATAAATGCATTGAAAACTCAATTAATGCATAAAAATGTCCAAACGAACCCCAAAAATCCCAAAAATTGACACAACACTCCTGTTGTTCTATGTTGACACAAGAAAAAAATTGAAAGCAAAAAGAGGCAATGGATATCATTTCGTTCCCGAAGGTGGGACGTTCCCTACCGAAACCATCTGACTTGTTGTGACAAGCTCTTGTTTGTGAGAAGCGTATCCCCAAACCTGCCAATAGGACAAAAAAAATTACCACAGCATGTTGATGCCGCTCCATGATGGCATGCCAAGTTTCATGAATTTCAGACGAGCTTTGGATTTACTAGAATTTAAAAACCACTTATCTCAATGTTCGCGGCCGAGTGACCGTGGTAGGGTGTTTGACATTCATTCCCATTTCTTGCATGGGACCTAAGGTTGCAACCAAGGACACATCTTTGAATTTTCAACCCATTTATATGCTTTAGAGCATGTGTATGTAGTTCAAATTTGAATTATGCACATAAATGCATTGAAAACTCAGTTAACGCATAAAAATGTCCAAACGAACCCCAAAAAATCCCAAAAATTGACACAATAGTCCTATTGTTCTATGTTGACACGAGAAATTTTTTCAAAGCAATAAGAGGCAATGGATATCGTTTCGTCCCCAAAGGTGGGGCGTTCCCTAACAAAACCATCATGCTTGTTGTGAGAAGCTCTGGTTTGTGAGAAGCATATACCCAAACCCACCCCAAATGGGACAAAAAATTTACCACGACATGTTGATGCCGCTCCATGATAGCATGCCAAGTTTCATGAATTTCAGACGAGTTTTGGATTTACTAGAATTTAAAAACAAGGTATCTCAATGTTTGTGGCCGAGTGACGGTGGCACGGTGTTTGACATTCATTCCCATTTCTTGCATGGGACCTAGGCATGCACCCAAGTATAAAGATTTGTTTTTTCAACCAATTTATATGCACTGGAGCATATGCATGTAGTTCAAATTTGAATTATGCACATAAATGCATTGAAAACTCACTTAATGCATAAAAATGTCCAACGAACCCTGAATAATTCCAATTCTTTTATGACACACATATAGTTGCATGTTCACTGCAGATAAAAGGTCTAGCAATTCAAACACCGTCCATAGCCGCTGTGACCTCATTATGTAATTCAAATCAAGAAGAAAAATCAAGTAGATCCCACACAGTTTATTATAACCAACTGTGTGAGATGCAACACAAAATATCTTGGAGGACCGTCGGAGTATAGTATGCATACGGCCTACGCGAGAAGGTGCGACGGCTACAGTCCACAGCCCGCTTTGAATAAGGGACCGTGTCTGATGACACTTTGCGTGCCAGTTTTTTCGCTGAAGCGATTACAAATTTTCGGCTTCCACGGAAATATCTACCTCCCCACCCCCTCCCCTTACCAAAAGCCACATTTTCCCTGTTTTCGCCTTACTTTCCAAGTTGAAACCTTCACTCCTTGCTTGCAGTGCCGCCTCCTCGCCGACGACCCTCCTTCATGCTGCTCAGCCTTGCCTATCCAGGCAGGTAATCCACACCCGACCCCCATCCTCCTCCTCCTTCCACATCCCACATGCCCCGACTGCCGGCGCGAGTGCGACACCTTCCACCCAAATCACCGACCCCTCCACCAAATAAGTGCCGGCCTAAGCCATGGTGCACGCAGTATAGCCAGGATCTTGAGGAGCATTTGGCAGCGAAGAAGCAAATCGCGGACGCACGCACGAATGAGGTCGTGATGGCTTTGCCACTCGTGCCGACCCCCAGATCTTGGAGGAGTACCTCGCCGTCGAGGCCACCGTTGACGCCTCGCGTGCCGATTCCACGACGCGGTTGGCTACTTTAAATGACAGGTCGTGACATTTTCTCGAGGCCACCGTCGGTGCCTTTGACGAAGACTATGAGGTGTTTTCTCAGCGTGCACGTGCTTACCTCATCTCGAGAGCCAGCAGGTTGGTGCCAGGAGCAGCTCAGTCAACTCACCACTACACCAAGGGCACCCACGATGCGGAGGCCTCACCATATTCCATGTCCAAGGAGCCAATCGTCATCGATATCTCCGACAATGAGGAGTAGCTTGTCTTATTAGCTCACTCTAAGGACCCATGTTCAGTTCGCTAGCTACTGCCTTTCCTTAACAAATCCTAGTGATTTGTGCTATGTACTTTTACCATGCAATCTTATGCTATAGTGTATATGTTCTACATGTCGTGCAATGTGGTGTTCAGTTAACTGCTTGGTTCAATTCTGCAAATGTGATGTTCAATTATTTAGGGTGCAATATTTCCAAGTTTTTAAGCATACTTGGTTTGGTTAACTGTCCGATCTTCTATTACGAGTACGTTATATTGTGCAATGTGGTGCTCAGTTAATGTTTGGTTCATTTGTTGTGGTGTTTAGTTAACTGCTTGGTTCAATTCTGCAATACGATGTTCAATTGTTGTGGATGCATTCTGTTATTGTATACCATGTGAGAAATAAATCGAATTTGGTTGTACTAAATACATGAAAAACAAATACAATTGCTACATTTCCAAGTTGTTAAGCATGCTTGGTTTGGTTAACTATCTGATCTTATATTAGGAGTGTGTTATATTGTGCAATGTGGTGCTCAGTTAACGTTTGATTCATTTGTTGTGGTGTTTAGTTAACCGCTTGGTTCAATTCTACAATGCGATGTTCAATTATTGTGGCTGCATTCTGTTATTGTATACCATGTGAGGAATAAATCGAATTTGGATGCACTTAATACATGAGAAACATATACAAGTGCTATATTTCCTAGTTCTTAATCATGCTTGGTTTGGATAAATGGGTTTTCCATGTGGCTTGAATTAATCTGATGAATCTGTAATGTGCTTATTTATCATCAATATATTTTACTGATAGCATGCGAACCCTTACCTAACCTTATGACTAACTACCTTATATGTGTTGCAAGGAAACAATGGGAAGCACTGAGGTTTACAAGATGGTACTAACTATTATACCTTGCCTTTTTTATTCCTTTGCCCCATTTCCAATGTAGAGAATATATTTATGCACATCCTTGTTTTCAGGGTTCACTGATGATTACCTCTCAAACCACCTATGTGGTCAGGAGGCGAGGAAAGTTTTCATACAACAACCACGGTTCAATATTGAAGTGTTCCTGAAGAGGTCGAAGGATGGACGGTCAATCATCCACATGCACTAGCCTAAAGTTGCAAAGACCTTCAACATGAATGAAGGCTCAATATTCGCCTTCCGCTTCAGCAGTTTTCCAGATGAGATGCATCTCTCTATGTACTGTCTATGATGCTAATTTCGAAAGGTTCTAGATGTTGCATGTGAAACTTGCTGCCGGTGCAGTTGTGTAATGGGGTAGTTGAGTGCTGAAGCTATATCATGTTGTACTCCGATGTATTTCAATTATGAAATCCTGCTTCCTTAATATTGAAATGTAATATATTATGTGCCTAATATGAATGTCAATTAGATTAGTAGATGGATTATTAATAATAGGGAAACCAACCCGCTAATTGGACAATTAGCTTGCTAATTGGGTTTTCCTATTGCAAATGGTTATTGAGAAAACACAGTGGGCGATGACCTCTGGCAATACACACAGTTTCTAGGAATAAACCGTGTTGGATCAATGAACAATCACACACGACATTCTCTTGAAAATTGTTTGCGTTATGCCACCTTGCGCAAACGTTTTCCTTGGAGTGACTCTGTGGGATGTATATACGAATGAAAATGTTTAGCGGGGACTGACTGTGTGGGATGTACTTACGACCGGAAACGATTTCGCCTATATAATTGTATTTTAGCACTACTATACGTATAACCATATTTGGTCACTCACCGGTCGCACACGACCTCATTTTGCCGAGCGTGTGTGCCAGGAGGGCATATCCCCAATGGTTTCTGGGTCGTGTGGGAAGGACCCCCCTATCACCCACATTCACACTACAAAAAATACACTTCCGTGATGATACGTGTTTGTCACAGTAGGTCGTGTTTTTTGTCATGCATGTACATCCATGACGGTTTTATGACAGAATCAAGATAGTCATACCTGTGGTGTCGTAGAAGTGTTCCATGACATTACCAAAATTATCATCACGGAAGTGTCCACTTCCATGACGGTAAATCGCGCGTTACAGAAGTGCTTTCGTCAAGGGTGACCGACATGTGGCATCCACCGTAACGGAATGCTGTTAAGCTATTGGGTCCGGTTTTGGATCCGATAACCCGTTAACAGCCGGGACCAATGGGAAATTTCCATGTGTAAAATTCTGATTGGTCGGAGGGAACACCTGTCAGCTCGTCAGTGGGCCAGATGTCGCTCGTCCATTGGAGGAGACATGCTAGGCCCAACAGAGGCCCATATAGGTTAAAAAGGCCGGCCCAGTCAAAGGCACGTAGTACTTACTCAAGTACTAGTGGGCCAGCGCAATAATGACTTGCTTAATAAAGTCCCATTTATGGCCCGAAGCCAGATCTGGCCCTTTAATTGTTCACTGAATATTTGGGCCCAATTACAGCCCAGTGACTTTCGACCTGTTAGAGGCCCGATGTAGACATGGGCCCATTTCAGCCCGGTGTGAATTTCGGCCAGGGAATGGCCCGTGCTGCCCATGGGCCATATATGGTACGACGGGACATCGGGCCCACTAATGACCCGTGATAAAGGTGGCAACAGTTAAGCCCAACGTGACTTTGGGCCTGTTAAAGGCCCGTCGCATAATTCGGCTCGTTGATCTCTGTACTAAGCTTTCGACCTCTTAAAGGCCCATGATATCAGTGGGCCAACTAAGGCCCGAGATATGTTTTGGCCTGGTAACTGTGCGTGATATAACTGGGCCCAAAAAGGCCCGGTCTACATTTCAGCCTCCTAAAGGCCCATCGATGACTAGTGAAAATTGAGTCCGAACATGCATTTCGGCCTGCTAAAGGCCCATGGTTTCATCTGGGCTGTAACAGGCCAGTACAATATTCATCCTGTTAATGGCCCAACACTACCTGGGCCAAACTAAGCGCTGGGTCCAAAAAAGGCCCAACTAAGATATAGGCCGGTGTAAGTTGTGGGCCTCGCGCAAAGTGTGGAGGCCCCAATCATTCGGGCCCAAGAAAGATGCATGCTGACCCAATTGTGGCCCGCTAAAATAAAGAAATTATGGCATAGTAACTAAGAATAAACCTACACTATACAATAAAGGATTTATGGTATATTACATCCACTAGGCATCGAAGTTCGCCACCAGTGATCATAAAGCACAACGAAGAAGCATATTACAAAAACTGGGCACCATTGCAGCGTAACAAAATAATACGGAACCGAGACCACTTCCAAGATAGTTCAAGAAAGGTTAGCCTTGCGCGGGAACTGCTGCGCAAGCTGCTGAGCAAGGCTGTGAGACCGGCCTAGCATGTCGGTCATAGCTTCCAGGTGTAGCTGTTTAGCGATGAGGTTCTCATTGGTGTTCTCCACAATCTTTCTTAGAGATAGGACTTCAAGTTGAAGTTGAGTTGCAGAATGCCTTTTTGCTAGATCTTGGGACTGAAGAAGTCAACTGATTCAGACAACGAATTCTGTGAGCTTATCTGACTACTAGTCTCAAGTAACTTGAACACTGCATCAAGACAAGACTTTGGGGTTGTCTCGCTATCTTCAAGATGTTTTGCCTTCTTTGCTGCAATATATGTTGGGTTTGTCTCACAGCCTTCAGCAGACTTTTGCATGCCATCAGGCATATGACCCTGAAACAAAGCAGAGAGATGACATGTTTCAAATTAGAAAATAAAGAGTAAGTTCAAAATATCAATAGCATAATTTTGCATTGTTCATAATGCGTGGAGCTTCACCACACTACTGGATTACCATGTCAACATAACAAGCATAGATGAAGGGCAAAGAAAATCATTGTATCTATTTTGGTTAATGTGCATGGCATGTTGTTCATATCATCAGCCACATCAGTAAGATAAAACAGGAGATGACAAGGTGCAAACGTGGGCTGCTTCACCACACACTGGATTATAGATCCACAAAAACAAGCATACATATAGGGAGTATTGAATAATGTGCATGATATGAATAAGGAATTTGGTTTTACAAGTAAAACTTAGAACTTACGGTTCTTGCGAACATGCATTTTGGTAGAAACAACAAACTAAACAGCTGTAAACGATAGGGTGTATGAGCAAATTAAACAGCAGTTGAAGATAAAGGCTTTAGAAGGACTGACTTACATTAACAGTTAACACCGGCTTTATAATGCCCTTCTCCATGTCAAGGGAAGGATAAATCAAGAATTTCGGCACATAATCTTCGTCATAAGCATTGCCTGTACTCTACATTTTGTAGAGAGTAATTATAGATATGATAATACTGGAAGGGATAGAGGATAATGAAGATAAGATGCAGATTGATGCTACATAATCAACTACCAATCCTTGGAAGTACAAGCGTTACAGGACAAAATGTACTGACAAGAGCAATGGGCTACACTTCTGTACTGGCATTGTCTGTGTATTCTACTTTTTGGTAATATTAAATATAGATCTGATCTTTTTTAGTAAATGGTGGGCGAGGGAGATAAGATGCAGAATGCTACACAATGAACCACTCCCTCTTCCCATAATACAAGAGTGTTTTGAACACTGGTGTACTATACAAAACATTCTTATATTATGGGACGGAGGGAGTAGCTGTTAATGTAAGTACAGTGATAGACGACTGAGGGAGTCCTGGATTAGGGGGTGTCCGGATGGCCGGACTATACCTTCAGCCGGACTCCTGGACTATGAACATACAAGATTGAAGACTTCGTCCCGTGTCCGGAAGGGACTTTCCTTGGCGTGGAAGGCAAGCTTGGTGATACGGATATGCAGATCTCCTACCATTATAACCGACTTTGTGTAACCCTAACCCTCTCCGATGTCTATATAAATTGGAGGGTTTTAGTCCGTAGAACAACATACAGAACAACAATCATACCATAGGCTAGCTTCTAGGGTTTAGCCTCTCCGATCTCGTGGTAGATCTACTCTTGTACTACCCATATCATCAATATTAATCAAGCAGGACATAGGGTTTTACCTCCATCGAGAGGGCCCGAACCTGGGTAAAACTTCGTGTCCCTTGTCTCCTGTTACCATCCGGCCTAGAGGCACAGTTCGGGACCCCCTACCCAAGATCCGCCGGTTTTGACACCGACATTGGTGCTTTCATTGAGAGTTCCTCTGTGTCGTCGCCATTAGGCTTGATGGCTCCTACGATCATCAATAGCGATGCAGTCTAGGGTGAGACCTTCCTCCCCGGACAGATCTTCGTCTTCGGCGGCTTCGCACTACGGGCCAATTCACTTGGCCATCTGGAGCAGATCGAAAGCTATGCCCCTGGCCATCAGGTCAGATTTGGAAGTTTAAACTACACGGCTAACATCCGCGGGGACTTGATCCTCGACGGATTCGAGCCACTGCCGAGCGCGCCGCACTGTCACGACGAGCATGATCTAGCTCTGCCGCTGAACTGTGCCCTAGAGGCCGCACCCATATCGGCTTCGACCCTTAATTCGGAGCCAACTGCGCCGATCGAGGATGGGTGATTGGACGCCGCCTCGGGGGCTATGATCCCAACGGCGATTGAGCCGAACACCAGCCCCGCACTCCGCGAGACTCGTGACTCCATGGAGCCGGACTCCTCGCCGGACTCCGAACCCTCCGCGCCCCTGCCGATCGAATCCGATTGGGCGCCGATCATGGAGTTTACTGCCGCGGACATCTTTCAACACTCGCCTTTCAGCGATATTCTGAAGACACTAAAGTCTCTCTCTTTATCAGGAGAGCCCTGGCCAGACTACGGTCAGCAAGGTTGGGATACGGACGATGAAGAAATTCAAAGCCCACCCACCACCCACTTTGTAGCCACTGTCGATGATTAAACCGACATGCTCGACTTCGACTTCGAAGACATCGACGGTATGGACGCCGATGGAGGAGACGATGAAGAACCAGCGCCTATTGGGACCTGGAAAGACACCTCGTCATATGACATATACATGGTGGACACCCCAAAAGAAGGAGATGGCGATGGAACAGCGGAGGATGACCCCTCCAAGAAACAGCCTAAGCGCCGGCATCAGCGGCGCCGCTCAAAATCCCGCCAAAGCAAATACGGTCACTCCAGCACGGGAGATAATAATACTCTGGAGAGCGCCGAAGAAAACCCCCTCCAGCAAGATTCAGCACAGGAGGATGGAGAAGCCAGCCCTCACGAGAGAGCGGTAGACAGAGAGGTCGAGGACGATAACTATACGCCTCCCTCCGCAGACGAGGCAAGCCTCGACGACGACGAATTCGTCGTGCGAGAGGATCCCATCGAGCAAGAGCATTTTCAACGCAGGCTTATGGCCATGGCAAGAAGCCTCAAGAAAAACAGCAACAGCTTAGAGCTGATCAAGATTTGCTAGTCGACAGATGGACTGAAGTCCTTGCGGCCGAAGAGCATAAACTCGAACGCCCCTCCAAGAGCTACCCAAAGCGCAGGTTGCTACCCCGATTAGAGGAGGAAGCACTTAAACCTACATCACCAGCACTTGATACGGCCGACCGGCCACCTCGTGGCCGCGATAGAGAGGCCTCTCGGCCCTCCACTCAAGCCACACCCCGTACCAAGGCATGGGAAAATGCGCCAGACCTGCGAGATATGTTGGAGGACATGGCAAGGCAAACAAGATCAATCTACGGATCGCGTGGGCGCCCCATGACTCGAGACGGCAACCGTCACGCAGGACACACATCCGGTAGGGCCGAACATAGTAGACAAAGCTCATTGGAGCTACGTCATGATATAGCCCAGTACAGAGGCGCCACACACCCACTATGCTTCACAGATGAAGTAATGGTTCATCAAATCCCCGAGGGTTTCAAACCCATAAACATTGAATCATATGATGGCACAACAGATTCTGCGGTATGGATCGAGGATTATCTCCTTCATATCCACAAGGCCCGCGGCGATGATCTCCACGCCATCAAATACCTCCCACTCAAGCTTAAAGGACCAGCTCGGCATTGGCTTAACAGCTTGCCAGCAGGATCAATCGGTTGTTGGGAGGACCTGGAAGCCGCATTCCTCGACAATTTCCAGGGCACTTATGTGCGACCACCAGACGCCGATGACCTAAGCCACGTAATTCAGCAGCCAGAGGAATCGGCCAGGAAATTCTGGACACGGTTCCTAACAAAGAAAAATCAAATAGTCGACTGTCCGGACGCTGAGGCCCTAGCAACCTTCAAGCACAATATCCGTGACGAGTGGCTTGCCCGGCACCTTGGACAGGAAAAGCCGAAATCTATGCCAGCACTCATGACACTCATGACCCTCTTTTGCGCGGGAGAAGACAGCTGGCTTGCTCGTAGCAACAATATGACCAAGAACCCTGGTAATTCGGATACCAGGGACATTAGTGGCAGGTCGCGTCGCAACAAGCAGAAGCGCCGCACTAACGGCGACAATGCTGAGGATACGGTAGTTAATGCCAGATTCAGAGGCTATAAATCCGGTCAGCGGAAAAAGCCATTCAAAAGAAATCCTAGGGGCCCGTCCAGTTTGGACCGAATACTCGACCGCTTGTGCCAGATACATGGCACCCCCGAAAAGCCGGCCAATCACACCAACAGGGATTGTTGGGTGTTCAAGCAGGCAGGCAAGTTAAATGCCGAAAATATAGACAAGGGGCCACATAGCGATGACGACGAGGAGCCCCGGCCGCCGAACAACAGTGGACAGAAGGGTTTTCCCCCACAAGTGCGGACGGTGAACATGATATACGCAACCCACATCCCCAAGAGGGAGCGGAAGCGCGCGTTAAGTGACGTATACGCGATAGAGCCAGTCGCCCAAAGTTCAACCCATGGTCCTCCTGCCCGATCACCTTTGATCGCAGGGACCATCCCACTAGTACCCATCATGGAGGATTCGCCGCATTGGTTCTAGACCCAATTATTGACAGATTTCATCTCACTAGAGTCCTTATGGACGGCGGTAGTAGCCTGAACCTGCTTTACCAGGATACAGTGCGGAAAATGGGCATAGATCCCTCGAGGATTAAGCCCACCAAAACGACCTTTAAAGGCGTAATACCAGGTGTAGAGGCCAACTGTACATGCTCAGTCACACTTGAAGTGGTCTTCGGATCTCCGGATAATTTCCGAAGCGAGGAGCTAATCTTCGACATTGTCCCATTCCGCAGTGGCTATCACGCACTGCTCGGGCGAACCGCATTTGCCAAGTTCAATGCGGTACCGCACTACGCATACCTTAAGCTCAAGATGCCAGGCCCTCGAGGAGTAATTACGGTCAATGGAAACACCGAACGCTCTCTCTGAACGGAGGAGCACACGGCGGCCCTTGCTGCGGAAGTACAAAGCAGCCTCTCCAGGCAGTTCTCCAGTTCGACCATTAAACGTTTGGACACCGTCAAGCGCGCCCGGAGTAACCTACAACAAGACCGCTTGGCACGTTCCGAGCAGGCGTATCAATGCGGCCCCAACCCCAGCCCTCGCAAAAATACGACACCAGTACTTCGCGTACATAACTATGCTCTAGAAATACCATGGGTGCAGGGGGAGGGGAACCATCACGGCACGCCCGAAACACGGCTTAAACCGCACCAGGGGCTGCTGATTTTTTAATTTTCTCTTACTTTCAGGACTCCGCTCTTCTGAAGGCCTGTTCGACAGTTCAATTGCCGCACAAACGATGCAAGAACCAGGGAAGCAGACAAGCCATGCTGCATTACGGAACTCCTAGGTGGTCTCTATCACGAGCAGTATACCTATTTCGCTTACCATTCCACAGCCTGCCCCTGGAACGGACATGTTAAATAGTCCAACCTTTTGCTTATCGCATTATTTGTATCGTTTTGCTTTGATCGCAGCCCTTTTTAATAAACAATGCATAGCTTCTGTCTATTTTTGCATTACTCTTTTTCTTTACAAATATATGTTCCTTAACGACATGTTGCACCCGTACACTTTGGTACGGCCAAAATACGCCAGGGGCTTTAGTACCCCTCAATATGGTGTGAGAAGTCCGAACACTTTAACAAGTGCGGCACCCCGAACTTATAGCATTATATGCATCGGCTACGAATCATGTCTTGGGTCAATAGTTGGGTTTGCCCGGCTCCTATGTTTTGGTGCCTTACGTTCCGCTATATCGGCTAAGGTAGCACTAGGAGAACTACTGCGATTGTGCCCCAGTTGAGCTGGGTCGAGCACCTCAGTAGAGAAAGCTAAAGCTGACTGTCATGATGAAGCGAGAGCTGGTCGCTGTTCGAGAGGTTTTTCGAGTCCCTAAAGACTTATGCCGCTTAGAGCGAGGAGTCGGCTATGTCCAGCCAAGGCATGGATAGCGCCCCAAATTCGGTCTTCCGAATACCAGGGCCTTCGCCAAAATTTAAAATTATAGAATTCTATGGCTAAGTGAGAGTGTTCACGCATTATAGTCCAAACATGGGAAAAAGAGCGCTCAGGTTTATCCCCGAACACCCCAGCACTAGCGGCACGGGGGCAGAAGCCGACGACTCGCCATCTCTCAGAATTGATAAACAGCCGCATAGAAGGTAATATTTTAAATTCCAACAGCATTGCTTAGCGCATATGAACAAGTTTTCAGCGCACAGGACAACACGAGCGAGTTTTACTCAAAAATTACATCCCTGGAACATTCATCCGCCATAAGGCAGGCACCCTTCAGAACATCCTTATAATAATTCTCGGGCTTGCGATGCTCCTTCCCCGGCGGTGGCCCGTCCTTCACAAGCTTCTCAGCATCCAGCTTTCCCCAGTGCACCTTAGCACGGGCAAGGGCCCTACGGGACCTTCAATGCAGACGGAGCGCTTGATGACTTCGAGCCTTGGACAGGCCCCCACCAGCTGCCGCACCAGCCCAAAATAGCTCCCAGACAGAGCCTCCCCATGCCACAGCCGAACTATGAGGCCCTTCATGGCCTGTTCGGCCGCCTTGTGAAGCTCGACCAGTTGCTTCAGCTGGTCGCTCAGGGGCACGGGGCGTCCGGCCTCAGTATACTGAGACCGGAACACCTTCTCTGTCGAGCTGCCCTCCTCGGCTCGATAGAATGCGGCGGCATCGGACACGCTACGGGGAAGATCTGTGAATGCTCCTGGAGAGCTCCGGATTCGGGTAAGTAATAAGTAACTCACGTTTATGTGTTTGCTTTGCATAAAGAATGCCTTACCCGCCGCTATCTTTTTTAGCTCATCCAACTCCTGGAGGGTCTTCTGGGATTCGGCCTTGGCAGACTTGGCATTTTCAATAGCCACCGCGAGCTCGGACGCTCGCGTCTTTGAGTCAAGCTCCAAACTCTCATGTTTTTCCCTGAGAGCTTGGAGCTCTTGCCGCACCTTGCCAACCTCGGCCTCATACTTCTCCCGCTCGGTGCGCTCCATGGCCGCCCTCTTCTTGGCCTCGAGCAGCGCTTGCTTAAGGGTCGTCACCTCAGACGTGGCCCCTACAATAGCCACGATAATCCTGTCATTTTTTGCAATTGCACCTTTTCTTTATATATATTTAAACAAGGTATTTCTTACCTTCCTTGTCCTCGAGGTGCTTCTTGGCACGCCCGAGCTCTTGCTCGGACTGCTCGAGGTTCTGCTTTAGCGTGTCCACTTCCGCAGTCAGTGCGGCGGACGCCAGCAGAGAAGCCTGCATACGCGTATTGACTCCTTTTTGGTAGACTCCTGCGAATTTTATTTGATCCTCTATTCGGCTTTTCTTCCCGAACGCCAAACAGAGCATCATGGGCTACTGTCTATGCGGTAATATTATTTACACATTCTTTACTTACCTCAAAGCCTGTTAAAAGGCTAGTACAAGCTTCAGTCAGTCCGCTCTTGGCAGACTGAACCTTTTGGACCACCGCACTCATAATGGTGCGGTGCTCCTCGTTGATGGAGGCGCCTTCGAGCACCTCCAACAGATTGTCCGGCGCCTCCGGTTGGACGAGGGTCACCAGCACGGTGGGCTTGCTCCTCTTGGAAGGAGGTCGCCCGCCAGACTCTAGAACCTTTGAAGGTTCCGGAGCGGTGTCCAGCCTAGAGCCGGAGTTGGAGCCCTGGGGGGTTCTATCCCCTTCACTCCTGGAGTCCGGGAGGTCACCTTGCGGCGCCTCCAGGACCACCTCCTCCTGGCTTGGAACCTCTTGGGACAACACTTCGGTGTCTTCCGTAGGGCGGGGGGAGGAAGCCATCGAAAGCGAATTCACATCCGACGAGTCCAGTGAACCGCTCAACGACGCGTCGAGCCGGTCTTTGGGTGGGCTGCATAAACATATTCGACATAAGGGAAAGCTGTGCGATAAAGGAATACTATGAATTACTCTGGTATCCGGATACTTACGATTTAGCCAGGTGCTTGGCCCTGAGCGGCCACTCCTCTCCGCCGTCATCGGCGTCGGTGGAGTAGTCCGGAGGAAGGGTTTTCCCCTTCTTGGACCCTTCGGCCTCCCCAGTTGGGGCGGCCTTCCTTTTCTTCCCTTCCCCTGCTGGAGGGGGAGGGGTCTCTTCTTCCTCCTCCTCGTCTTCATGGGAGGAGTGCTTCTTGGAGTCGTCGGATGAGGGATCCGACACCTCCAGGCTCCGGGCACTCTTTCGAGTCCCCGTGGCCTTCTTCTTGGCCTTCTTCTCCGGCACCACATGGGGTGCCGGAACCAGCAGCTTCGCCAAACGAGCGTCCGCTGGGCCTTCGAGCAAAGGAGCCGGACAGTTGATCTGTCCGGACGTCTCCTGCCAATCCTGTCAAAGGTAAGGGAGCTTAGATCCCGCATGGAGTCAAACTATGAAAAACTGATACCCTGTAAAAGGTAAAAACAGCTTACCGCATGAGTGTGACGCTGCGTACTGAATCCGCGATCCTCGGTAGCGGATGCGGGGGCCTCGGCGCCCTTGAAAAGCACCTTCCAGGCATCTTCGTACGTCGTGTCGAAGAGCCTGCTCAGAGTTCGGTGCCGCGCCGGGTCGAACTCCCACAGGTTGAAAGCCCGTTGTTGACACGGGAGGATCCGGCGGATGAGCATAACCTGGACTATGTTGCCAAGTTTGAGCTTCTTGTCCACCAGGGTTTGGGCGCATGTTTGGAGTCCGGTCAGGTCTCCTTGTTTTACCCCACGACAGGCCCATCTCCTTCCAGGAGGTGAGCCGTGTAGGGGGTCCGGATCGGAACTCAGGGGCTGCGACCCATTCAGGGTCGCGCGGCTCGGTGATGTAAAACCACCCCGATTGCCACCCCTTCAGGGTCTCCACAAAGGAGCCCTCGAGCCATAAGACGTTGGGCATCTTGCCCACCATGGCGCCTCCGCACTCCGCCTGGTTGCCGCGCACCACCTTCGGCTTGACATTGAAAGTCTTGAGCCATAGGCCGAAATGGGGGCGGATGCGGAGGAAAGCCTCGCACACGACGATAAACGCCGAGATGTTGAGGACAAAGTTTGGGGCCAGATCGTGGAAATCCAGGCCATAGTAGAACATGAGCCCCCGGACAAATGGGTGGAGAGGGAAGCCCAGTCCGCGAAGGAAATGGGGGAGGAACACCACCCTCTCATGGGGCCTAGGGGTGGGGATGAGCTGCCCCTCTTCAGGAAGCCGGTGCGCAATTTCGTTAGACAAGTATCCGGCCTTCCTTAGTCTTTTGATGTGTCCCTCCGTAACGGAGGAGACCATCCACTTGCCTCCCGCTCCGGACATGGCTGGAGAAGGTTGAGGTGGGGAGTGCGGACTTGGGCGCTGGAGCTCGGGTGTGCAAGAATCGATAGGCAAAGGAGGAAGAAGGCGTAGGTGAAAAGGTGGATCCTTATCCCCTTATATGCGTGGACGCAACTATGTGTCCCCACCAGTCTGGTAAAACTCGCTTATCCCCAAGCGCCGTAATCAATGGCGCGGTTGGGTTACCCACACCCGTATTGATGAGAATCCCTGAATAAGGGGACACGATATCTGCTTCGACAAGACGTGCCAAGGAAACCGCCTCGTATGACGCGCTGAGCTGGGATAATAAAACGATTCGAATAAAGGCTTGGCCATGGTGCGTCACACTACGGAATACATCAACAGATTAGAGTTGTGAAAATATTATTCTCTCTATGGCAGTATGTGGAAACTTATTTTGCAGAGCCGGACACTATCTTTGTGTTCAAAATCTTCTATGAAGTACTTGGAGGAGGAACCCGCCTTGCAATGCCGAAGGCAAACTGCGCGCCAGACTCGTCGTCATTGAATCCTGGTTCAGGGGCTACTGAGGGAGTCCTGGATTAGGGGGTGTCCATATGGCCGGACTATACCTTCAGCCGGACTCCTGGACTATGAAGATACAAGATTGAAGACTTCGTCCCGTGTCCGGAAGGGACTTTGCTTGGCGTGGAAGGCAAGCTTGGCGATACGGATATGCAGATCTCCTACCATTATAACTGACTTTGTGTAACCCTAACCCTCTCCGGTGTCTATATAAACCGGAGGGTTTTAGTCCGTAGAACAACATACAGAACAACAATCATACCATAGGCTAGCTTCTAGGGTTTAGCCTCTCCGATCTCGTGGTAGATCTACTCTTGTACTACCCATATCATCAGTATTAATCAAGCAGGACGTAGGGTTTTACCTCCATTGAGAGGGCCCGAACCTGGTTAAAACTTCGTGTCCCTTGCCTCCTGTTACCATCCGGCCTAGACGCACAGTTCGGGACCCCCTACCCGAGATCCGCCGGTTTTGACACCGACAACGACGTTCAGTCCTTACAAGAGGACTGCAGAGCTAAACCTCTTCAAAAGCATTGGGTTGATTCTAAATTTATGTAAGAGTCCATACGGATCTTATAATGTTCACCAAATGGATGATAACGAGGCTAACATGTGCAGTGATGCTACATAATCAAACAGCTATGAAAGTAAGTATGGTCATACAGGGCAAGAGGTACTCACAAGAGCAATGTAGTGTGCAGTATAGTTGCGAGATTCTGTGGTCCCTTGAGAATGAATGTTCTTCTGCTAACAGTTTTCATACAAGTGAGACGTTAAGGCAAATGCAGAAATGTAGTTCAAATTGTGATGTGATATCATAGACAGTACCTTACGCTGCAGCCAAGACCAATGTGTAACAAGATTATTCCAGTCACCGTCGGATAAATGTAGCACCGGAGACTTTACAGAAATTTCATTTAGTGGCTTGCCATCAAAGTCCGCTTGCCTCAGGTAGGAATGATACTTCATCAATGAGTGCTTGAAAAGCGCAACCAACCCTTGCTCGTCTTCACAATCCAGTTTGGTCCTCGCCTATTTAAAAGAATGAAATCTTTTGTCTTCTGTCAGCAGAAACATATGCAGTAATGACCATGAATAACATTAGTACATTACCTACGCGTAAGTTGCAGAGGAAGACTGTAAATTGTTCTATGTTTGCGGTTGTCAGTGTCAAAACCGGCGGATCTTGGGTAGGGGGTCCCGAACTGTGCGTCTAAGGCGGATGGTAACAGGAGGCGGGGGACACGATGTTTACCCAGGTTCGGGCCCTCTTGATGGAGGTAATACCCTACGTCCTGCTTGATTGATCTTGATGATATGAGTATTACAAGAGTTGATCTACCACGAGATCGTAGAGGCTAAACCCTAGAAGCAAGCCTATGGTATGATTGTGTGTTGTCCTATGGACTAAACCCTCCGGTTTATATAGACACCGGAGGGGGCTAGGGTTACACAAAGTCGGTTACAAGGGAGGAGATCTAATATCCGTATTGCCAAGCTTGCCTTCCACGCCAAGGAGAGTCCCATCCGAACACGAGACGAAGTCTTCAATCTTGTATCTTCATAGTCCAACAGTCCGGCCAAAGGATATAGTCCGGCTGTCCGGAGACCCCTTAATCCAGAACTCCCTCAGTAGCCCCTGAACCAGGCTTCAATGACGATGAGTCCGGCGCACAGATTTGTCTTCGGCATTGCAAGGCGGGTTCCTCCTCCGAATACACCATAGAAGATCTTGAACACGAGGATAGTGTCCGGCTCTGCAAAATAAGTTCCACCCACCACCGTAGAGAGAATAATATTTCCACAAATCTAATCTGCTGACACGTTTAGCAACATGACATCATGTCATGGTTGATACGTCTCCAACGTATCTATAATTTTTGATTTCTCCATGCTATATTATCTACTGTTTTGGACATTATTGGGCTTTATTATCCACTTTTATATTATTTTTGGGACTAACCTATTAACCGGAGGCCCAGCCCAAAATTGCTGTTTTTGCCTGTTTTAGGGTTTCGAAGAAAAGGAATATCAAACGGAGTCCAAACGGAATGAAACCTTCGAGAACGTGATTTTCTCACCGAATACAACTCAGGAGACTTGGACCCTACGTCAAGCCAATTAACAGGAGGCCACGAGGTAGGGGGCGCGCCTGCCCCCCAGGCGCGCCCCCACCCTCGTGGGCCCCCTGTTGCTCCACCGACGTACTTCTTCCTCGTATATATATCCACGTACCCCCAAATGATCAGATACGGAGCCAAAAAGCTAATTCCACCGCCGCAACTTTCTGTATCCATGAGATCCCATCTTGGGGCCTATTCCGGAGCTCCGCCGGAGGGGGCATCGATCACGGAGGGCTTCTACATCATCATCCAAGCCCCTCGATGAAGTGTGAGTAGTTTATTTCAGAGCTACAGGTCCATAGTTAGTAGCTAGATGGCTTATTCTCTCTTTTTGGATCTCAATATAATGTTCTCCCCCTCTCTCGTGGAGATCTATTCGATGTAATCTTATTTTTGCGGTGTGTTTGTTGAGACCGATGAATTGTGGGTTTATGATCAAGTCTATATATGAATAATATTTGAATCTTCTCGGAACTCTTTTATGCATGATTGGTTATCTTTGCAAGTCTCTTTGAATTATCAGTTTGGTTTGGCCTACTAGATTGGTTGTTCTTGCCATGGGAGAAGTGCTTAGCTTTGGGTTTGATCTTGCGGTGTCCTTTCCTAGTGCAGAAGGGGCAGCAAGGCACGTATTGTATCGTTGCCATCGAGGATAACAAGATGGGTTTTTTATCATATTGCATGAAACTACAACTCTACATCATGTCATCTTGCTTAAGGCGTTACTCTGTTTTTAACTTAATACTCTAGATGCATGCTGGATAGCGGTCGATGAGTGGAGTAATAGTAGTAGATGCAGGTAGGAGTCGGTCTACTTGTCTCAGACGTGATGCCTATATACATGATCATACCTAGATATTCTCATAACTATGCTCAATTCTGTCAATTGCTCAACAGTAATTTGTTCACCCACCGTAGAATACTTATGCTCTTGAGAAAAGCCACTAGTGAAACCTATGGCCCCCGGGTCTCTTTCTCATCATATCAATCTGCATCACTTTATTATTGCTTTGCTTTTACTTTGCTTTTACTTTTTACTTTGCATCTCTATACCAAAAATACAAAAAAAATATTATTTATCATCTCTATCAGATCTCACTTCCGTAAGTGACCGTGAAGGGATTGACAACCCCTAAGCGCGTTGGTTGCGTTGAGCTATTGTTTTTGTGTAGGTACGAGGGACTCGCGCGTAGCCTCCTACTGGATTGATACCTTGGTTCTCAAAAACGGAGGGAAATACTTACGCTACTTTGCTGCATCATCCTATCCTCTTCGGGGAAATCCAACGCAGTGCTCAAGAGGTAGCAAGAAGAATTTCTGGCGCTGTTCCCGGGGAGGTTCGCGCAAGTTAAGATTTGACTCCCAACAACGAGCCATTTCTGGCGCTGTTTCCGGGGAGTCTGCGCAAAAGTCAACATACCAAGTACCCATCACAATCCCTATCTCCCGCATTACATTATTTGCCATTTGCCTCTCGTTTTCCTCTCCCCCACTTCACCCTTGCCGTTTTATTCGCCCTCTCTCTCTATCCTCCCTCTCTTTCCGCTCGACTTTCTT
Source organism: Triticum urartu (assembly GCF_003073215.2). Lineage (NCBI taxonomy): Eukaryota > Viridiplantae > Streptophyta > Magnoliopsida > Poales > Poaceae > Triticum > Triticum urartu. The sequence continues at coordinate 638,223,062 of NC_053023.1, read as the reverse complement.
CCGCCGTGTCTGAATCAAAAGGGGGGGGGGGTTTCTCTCCAGAGTTTTAGTACTTTGGACAACCCTTCTATTCTCGCTAAGCTTATAAATAAGGATACTATGGAAAAACCTACCGGAGTTATCAACGAGAGTCTTAATAATTTTGATGAAGATGATTGTGGAATTTTTCATTATTTACTTGATGAATCTTTGAAAGATGCTTGGTATAGACTATTAAGGATTAGGGCCAGTTATGTTCCTCAATATCAAATTGAAGTTTACTTAAAAAGCTTTTATATTGCTCTTCCTTCTTCTCTTAAGCATGTCTTAGATTCTATATCTGAGGAAGGTTTTCTTCAAGGGTATGTCGTAAACACTTATGAAAAAATGAAAACTATATTTGGGCACCCCATGAATGAGAAAGTTGAATCTACATATCTTTTGCTCTCTTACCAAAACGAATCTATTAAAGAAATAAAGGCTAGTCTAGATACAAATTTCCGTAACATACTTAATCTTTCTTCTACCATTAATAGCCATGTGCTTTATCAAAATAGAAGTATTAATTCTATAGATAGCAAGTTTGCTCTTTTCTTTCCTAATACCAAAGATGGCAATACCTAGATCTATTCTTGCTTGTTATGCCTAGCTAGGGGCGTTAAACGATAGCGCTTGTTGGGAGGCAACCCAATTTTATTTTTATTCCTTCCTTTTTGTTCCTGTTTAGTAATAAATAATTTATTTAGCCTCTGTTTTGGTTGTGTTTTTTGTGTTTAATTAGTGTTTGTGCCAAGTAGAACCGTTGGGAAGACTTGGGGAAAGTCTTGTTGAACTTGCTGTAAAAAACAGAAACTTTAGCGCTCACGAGAACTGCTTTCATTTTTATTTGGAGAGTGATATTTAGTTAATTCTTTTTGCAGATTATTAATAGATAAATTCCTCACGTCCAGAAATTTATTTTAGACTGTTTGGGGTTCCAGATCTTTCGCTAGGTACAGATTACTACAGACTGTTCTGTTTTTGACAGATTCTGTTTTTCTTGTGTTGTTTGCTTATTTTGATGAATCTATGGCTAGTAAAATAGTTTATGATCCATAGAGAAGTTGGAATACAGTAGGTATAACACCCATATAAATAAAGAATGATTTCATTACAGTACCTTGAAGTGGTCTTTTGTTTTCTTTCGCTAACGGAGCTCACGAGTTTTCTACTTTAAGTTTTGTGTTGTGAAGTTTTCAAGTTTTGGGTAAAGATTTGATGGATTATGGAACAAGGAGTGGCAAGAGCCTAAGCTTGGGGATGCCCATGGCACCACCAAGATAATATAAGGACACCTAAAAGCCAAAGCTTGGGGATGCCCCGGAAGGCATCCCCTCTTTCGTCTACTTCTATCGGTAACTTTACTTGGAGCTATATTTTTATTCACCACATGATATGTGTTTTGCTTGGAGCGTCTTTTATGATTTGAGTCTTTGCTTGTTAGTTTACCACAATCATCCTTTCTGTACACACCTTTTGAGAGAGCCATACATAATTTGGAATTTGATAGAATACTCTATGTGCTTCACATATATCTTTTGAGTTATATAATTTTGCTCTAGTGCTTCACTTATATCTTTTAGAGCACGGTGGTGGATTTGTTTTTATAGAAACTATTGATCTCTCATGCTTCACTTATATTATTTTGAGAGTCTTAATAACATGGTAATTTGCTTAATAATAATATGCTTGGTATTCAAGATTTGTAAAACTTTCTTTTGAGTGCGTTGAATACTAAGAAAAAATTGATGCTTGATAATTGTTTTGAGATATGAGGATGGTGATATTAGAGTCATGCTAGTTGAGTAGTTGTGAATTTGAGAAATGCTTGTGTTAAAGTTTGTGATTCCCGTAGCATGCACGTATGGTGAACTGTTATGTGATGAAGTCGGAGCATGATTTATTTATTGATTGTCTTCCTTATGAGTGGCGGTCGGGGACGAGCGATGGTATTTTCCTACCAATCTATCCCCCTAGGAGCATGCGCATAATACTTTGCTTTGATAACTTCTAGATTTTTGCAATAAGTATATGAGTTCTTTATAACTAATGTTGAGTCCATGGATTATACGCACTTTCCTTCCTTCCACCATTGCTAGCCTCTCTAATACCGCGCACTTTTCGCCGTATCATACACCCACCAAATACCTTCCTCAAAACAGCCACCATACCTACCTATCATGGAATTTCCATAGCCATTCCGAGATATATTGCCATGCAACTTTCCACCGTTCCGTTCATTATGACACGCTCCATCATTGTCATATTGCTAGCATGATCACGTAGTTGACATCGTATTTGTGGCAAAGCCACCGTTCATAATTCTTTCATACATGTCACTCTTGATTCATTGCATATCCCGGTACACCGCCGGAGGCATTCATATAGTCATAGTTTTTTCTAAGTATTGAGTTGTAAGAAAAATAAAAAGTGTGATGATCATCATTTTTAGAGCATTGTCCCAAGTGAGGAAAGGATGATGGAGACTATGATTCCCCCACAAGTCGGGATGAGACTCTGGACGAAAAATAAAAAAAAAGAGAAAAAGAGGCCACAAAAAAAGTGAAGGCCCAAAAAAATGAGAGAGAAAGAGATAAGGGACAATGTTACTATCCTTTTACCACACTTGTGCTTCAAAGTAGCACTGTAATCTTCATGATAGAGAGTCTCTTGTTTTGTCACTTTCATATACTAGTGGGAATTTTTCATTATAGAACTTGGCTTGTATATTCCAATGATGGGCTTCCTCAAAATGCCCTAGGTCTTCATGAGCAAGCGAGTTGGATGCACACCGACGTAGTTTCTTTTGTTGAGCTTTCATATACTTATAGCTCTAGTGCATCCATTGCATGGCAATCCCTACTCACTCACATTGATATCTATTGATGGGAATCTCCATAGCTCGTTGATACGCCTAGTTGATGTGAGACTATCTTCCCCTCTTTTTGTCTTCTCCACAACCACCATTCTATTCCACATATAGTGCTATATCCATGGCTCACGCTCATGTATTGCGTGAAGATCGAAAAAGTTTTGAAAATGTCAAAAGTATGAAACAATTGCTTGGCTTGTCATCGGGGTTGTGCATGATTTAAATACTTTGTGTGGTGAAGATAGAGCATAGCCAGACTATATGATTTTGTAGGGATAGCTTTCTTTGGCCATGTTATTTTGAGAAGACATAATTGCTTTGTTAGTATGCTTGAAGTATTATTATTTTTATGTCAATATGAACTTTTGTCTTGAATCTTTTGAATCTGAATATTCATACCACAATTAAGAAGATTTACATTGAAATTATGCCAAGTAGCACTCCGCATCAAAAATTCTGTTTTTATCATTTACCTACTCGAGGACGAGCAGGAATTAAGCTTGGGGATGCTTGATACGTCTCCAACGTATCTATAATTTTTGATTGCTCCATGCTATATTATCTACTGTTTTATACATTATTGGGCTTTATTATCCAATTTTATATTATTTTTGGGACTAACCTATTAACCGGAGGCCCAACCCAGAATTGCTGTTTTCTTGCATGTTTTAGGGTTTCGAAGAAAAGGAATATCAAACAGAGTCCAAACGGAATGAAACCTTCGGGAACGTGATTTTCTCACCGAATACAACTCAGGAGACTTGGACCCTACGTCAAGCCAATTAACAGGAGGCCACGAGGTAGGGGGGCGCGCGTGCCCCCCAGGCGCGCCCCCACCCTCGTGGGCCCCCTGTTGCTCCACCGACGTACTTCTTCCTCGTATATATATCCACGTACCCCCAAACAATCAGATACGGAGCCAAAAACCTAATTCCACCGCCGCAACTTTTTGTATCCACGAGATCCCATCTTGGGGCCTGTTCCGGAGCTCCGCCGGAGGGGGCATCGATCATGGAGGGCTTCTACGTCATCATCCAAGCCCCTCCGATGAAGTGAGAGTAGTTTATTTCAGAGCTACGGGTCCATAGTTAGTAGCTAGATGGCTTCTTCTCTCTTTTTGGATCTCAATACAATGTTCTCCCCCTCTCTCGTGGAGATCTATTCGATGTAATCTTCTTTTTGTGGTGTGTTTGTTGAGACCGATGAATTGTGGGTTTATGATCAAGTCTATCTATGAATAATATTTGAATCTTCTCTGAATTCTTTTATGTATGATTGGTTATCTTTGCAAGTCTCTTCGAATTATAAGTTTGGTTTGGCCTACTAGATTGGTTGTTCTTGCCATGGGAGAAGTGCTTAGCTTTGGGTTCGATCTTGCGGTGTCCTTTCCCAGTGACAGAAGGGGCAGCAAGGCACGTATTGTATCGTTGCCATCGAGGATAACAAGATGGGGTTTTTATCATATTGCATGAAACTATCCCTTTACATCATGTCATCTTGCTTAAGGCGTTACTCTGTTTTAAACTTAATACTCTAGATGCATGCTGGATATCGGTCGATGAGTGGAGTAATAGTAGTAGATGCTGGCAGGAGTCGGTCTACTTGTCTCGGAAGTGATGCCTATATACATGATCATACCTATATATTCTCGTAACTATGCTCAATTCTGTCAATTGCTCAACAGTAATTTGTTCACCCACCGTAGAATACTTATGCTCTTGAGAGAAGCCACTAGTGAAACCTATGGCCCCGGGGTCTCTTTCTCATCATATCTATCTGCATCACTTTGTTATTGCTTTGCTTTTACTTTTTACTTTGCATCTCTATACCAAAAATACAAAAAATATTATTTATCATCTCTATCAGATCTCACTTTCGTAAGTGACCGTGAAGGGATTGACAACCCCTAAGCGCGTTGGTTGCGTTGAGCTATTGTTTTTGTGTAGGTACGAGGGACTCGCGCGTAGCCTCCTACTGGATTGATACCTTGGTTCTCAAAAACCGAGGGAAATACTTACGCTACTTAGCTGCATCATCCTCTCCTCTTCGAGGAAATCCAACACAGTACTCAAGAGGTAGCAATGGTCCAGTCATTATTCTAACCGTTTTTCTCAACCAACACTGCACATAGCGTGTGGCGGTTTTCTTGACACGTCTTGTCGAAGCAGAGATCGTGTCCCCCTATCACGGGATTCTCATCAATACGGATGTGGGTAACCCAACCGTGCCATCAATTACGACGCTTGGGGAATAAGAGGTTTTACCAGGTGAGTGGGGAGGCGCATCGCCTCTTCCGCCCTTATAAAGGGACAAGGATTCACTCTTTTCACCCACGTCTTCTTCCCGATTCATTCCCTTCTGCTCAGGCTCCAGCTCCCAAGCGTTCACCTTCTCCGCCCACAAAAGGTCTTCCAAAGATGTCCGGATCCAGAGCAGGAGGCAAATGGATGGCCTCTACCGTCCGAGAGAAGGATATCAAAAAGCTTCGGGAGGCCGGGTATCTGGCCAAGAAAATCAGCCACCATCTCCCGACGGTGGGACAGATCGTCCCCACTCCGGAACCCCACGAGAGGGTTGTATTCCTCCCTCACTTTGTTTGTGGGCTAGGGTTTCCCCTCCCCTCATTCATCCGTGGCATCATGTATTATTATGGGATCAATCTTCACGATCTGTCCCCCAATTCCTTCCTCAACATCTCGACGTTCATCATCGTGTGCGAGGCTTTTCTCCGCATTTCACGACACTTTGGTTTATGGCTAAAGGTTTTTAATGTGAAGCCCAAGGTGGTGGGCGGCGAGAACGCCGAGTGTGGGGGCGCTATGGTGAGCAAGATGCCCAACGTCATATGGCCAACGAGAACCTTTAACGATTCTGTCAAGGAGTGGCAACAACAGTGGTTTTACATCACTGAGCCGTGCGGCAAGGAATGGGCCGCCTCTCCCGAGTTTCAATCTGGTGCCCCTCTGTGGCTTACATCCTGGGTTAAGAAAGGCCTGGTCTGGTCTTCGTCCGACGAACTTTCGGTGCTCCAGGAGCGTGTTAAAGGTATGGGAGATAAGAACATTGAACTTGTCAACATAGTCCAGGTGATGTTAGTCCGCCGAATACTGCCTTGTCAATACCGGACTTGCAATCTATGGGAATTCGATCCGGCCAGGCACCAAACCTTGCGAGGGTTCTTCGGCTCCTCGCACAAGGACATTTGGAAGGTGCTTTTTAACTCCAGCAAATCATGGTCGGGCGCCGCCGAGGACCGTAGGTACCAACTATCCCGCCCTGCAAGTTCGGTGAGTTTGTCAAACATCTCTATCCGCATGACCCAAAGGAAGCGCTTAACGCGTGTTATTCAACGCTCCCAGGGCTGGACGAAGAAGGCAAAGCGGATCCATTATCCGGCCCCGCTGCCCGAAGGCCCGACCATCCCACTTCCGACGAAGATGCTGGTCCCGGCGCCTTACAAGGTGCCGAAGAAGACGACCAAGAAGGAGGCCAAAAAGACCCAGGGCAGCCTTCATCGCCGCGGCACTTCGGACACAATATCCGAAGGCTCTGATGCCCATTCTGCCTCCGAAGAGGACGAAGAGGAGGAGGAAGACGAATCCCCTACGGGGAGAAGAAGGAAGAGGACGGCCTCCGCACCCTTGGAGGCCGAACTGCCCAAAAGGGGAAAGGCTCCTCTTCCGGAGGAGTCCACGGCCGCCGCCAACAGCGGCCCGACACGGGATCCCAGGGCCCAGCCCCTGGTGAACTCGTAAGTATATAAAATCTGAGTATGTTTAAGTGTCCGGACTCATTGTGGCTTAGTATTTCAACCTAATCCATATTTTTTGTAGTCCGGCGAGGTCCCGTACCAAACAATCCTCATCAGAGGACCTGCTGAGCTCAAACGCTATGGAAAGCGGGACGCCCCCAAAGGCCCCTTCCTTCAAACAGGTGCATAACACTGAGGCTTCATCCCAGAAGGACCCCAGCCAATGAGGAAGGGAAGAAACTGAAGGAAATATGCCCTAGAGGCAATAATAAAGTTATTATTTATTTCCTTATCTCATGATAAATGTTTATTATTCATGCTGGAATTGTATTAACCGAAAACATGATACATGTGTGAATACATAGACAAACAGAGTGTCGCTAGTATGCCTCTACTTGACTAGCTCGTTGATCAAAGATGGTTATGTTTCCTAACCATAGACATGAGTTGTCATTTGATTAACGGGATCACATCATTAGGAGAATGATGTGATTGACTTGACCCATTCCATTAGCTTAGCACTTGATCGTTTAGTTTGTTGCTATTGCTTTCTTCATAACTTATACATGTTCCTATGACTATGAGATTATGCAACTCCCGTTTACCAGAGGAACACTTTGTGTGCTACTAAACGTCACAACGTAACTGGGTGATTATGAAGGTGCTCTACAGGTGTCTCCGAAGGTACTTGTTGGGTTGGCGTATTTCGAGATTAGGATTTGTCACTTCGATTGTCGGAGAGGTATCTGTGGGCCCTCTCGGTAATGCACATCACTTAAGCCATGCAAGCATTGCAACTAATAAGTTAGTTGCAGGATGATTTATTACGGAATGAGTAAAGAGACTTGCCGGTAACGAGATTGAACTAGGTATTGAGATACCGACGATCGAATCTCGGGCAACTAACATACCGATGACAAAGGGAACAACGTATGTTGTTATGCGGTCTGACCGATAAAGATCTTCGTAGAATATGTGGGAGCGAATATGAGCATCTAGGTTCCGCTATTGGTTATTGACCGGAGACATGTCTCGGTCATGTCTACATAGTTATCGAACCCGTACGGTCCGCACGCTTAAAGTTTCGGTAACGATTGTATTATGAGTTTATGTGATTTGATGTACCGAAGGTAGTTCGGAGTCCCAGATGAGATCGGGGACATGACGAGGAGTCTCGAAATGGTCGAGACGTAAAGATCGATATATTGGACGACTATATTCGGACATCGGAAAGGTTCCGAGTGATTCGGGTATTTTCAGGGGTACCGGGGAGTTACGGGAATACGAGGAAGAAGTAATGGTCCTCACGAGCCAAGTGGTGGAAGAGAGGAGGCAGGGCGCGCGGCCCCCCTAGCCCAAACCGAATTGGACTAGGGGACCGGCCCCCCTTTCCTCCTTCTCCTTCCTTCTCCTTCTCCTCCTTCCTTTCCTCTTCCTAGTAGGAGTAGGAAAGGGGAGTCCTACTCCTACTAGGAGGAGGACTCCTCCTCCTGGCGCGCCCATAGAGGGCCGGCCGGCCTCCCCCCTTGCTCCTTTATATACAGGGGCAGGGGGGCACCTCTATACACACAAGTTGATCAGTTGATCTCTCCCAGCCGTGTGCGGTGCCCCCTCCACCATATTCCACCTCGGTCATATCGTAGAGGTGCTTAGGCGAAGCCCTGCGTCGGTAGCAGCATCATCACCGTCACCACGCCGTCGTGCTGACGGAACTCTCCCGTGAAGCTCTGCTGGATCGGAGTTCACGGGACGTCATCGAGCTGAACGTGTGCTGAACTCGGAGGTGCCGTGCGTTCGGTACTTGGATCGGTCGGATCGTGAAGACGTACGACTACATCAACCGCGTTGTGCTAACGCTTCCGCTTTCGGTCTACGAGGGTACGTGGACAGCACTCTCCCCTCTCGTTGCTATGCATCACCATGATCTTGCGTGTGCGTAGGAAAATTTTGAAATTACTACGTTCCCCAACAGTGGCATCCGAGCCTAGGTTTTATGCGTTGATGTTGTGCACGAGTAGAACACAAGTGAGTTGTGGGCGATATAAGTCATACTGCTTACCAGCATGTCATACTTTGATTCGGCGGTATTGTTGGATGAAGCGGCCCGGACCGACATTACGCGTGCGCTTACGCGAGACTGGTTCTACCGACATGCTTTGCACACAGGTGGCTGGCGGGTGTCAGTTTCTCCAACTTTAGTTGAACCAAGTGTGGCTACGCCCAGTCCTTGCGAAGGTTAAAACAACACCAACTTGACAAACTATCGTTGTGGTTTTGATGCGTAGGTAAGAACGATTCTTGCTAAGCCCGTAGCAGCCACGTAAAACTTGCAACAACAAAGTAGAGGACGTCTAACTTGTTTTTGCAGGGCATGTTGTGATGTGATATGGTCAAGACATGATGCTAAATTTTATTGTATGAGATGATCATGTTTTGTAACCGAGTTATCGGCAACAGTCAGGAGCCATATGGTTGTCGCTTTATTGTATGCAATGCAATTGCGCTGTAATGCTTTACTTTATCACTAAGCGGTAGCGATAGTCGTGGAAGCATAAGATTGGCGAGACGACACCGATGCTACGATGGTGATCAAGGTGTCGCGCCGGTGACGATGGTGATCATGACGGTGCTTCGGAGATGGAGATCACAAGCACAAGATGATGATGGCCATATCATATCACTTATATTGATTGCATGTGATGTTTATCTTTTATGCATCTTATTTTGCTTTGATTGACGGTAGCATTATAAGATGATCTCTCACTAAATTTCAAGATAAAAGTGTTCTCCCTGAGTATGCACCGTTTCCAAAGTTCGTCGTGCCTAGACACCACGTGATGATCGGGTGTGATAAGCTCTGCGTCCATCTACAACGGGTGCAAGCCAGTTTTGCACACGCAGAATACTCAGGTTAAACTTGATGAGCCTAGCATATGCAGATATGGCCTCGGAACACTGAGACCGAAAGGTCGAGCGTGAATCATATAGTAGATATGATCAACATATTGATGTTCACCATTGAAAGCTACTCCATTTCACGTGATGATTGGTTATGGTTTAGTTGATTTGGATCACGTGATCACTTAGAAGATTAGAGGGATGTCTTTCTAAGTGGGAGTTCTTAAGTAATATGATTAATTGAACTTAAATTTATCATGAAATTAGTACCTGATAGTATCTTGCTTGTCTATGTTTGATTGTAGATAGATGGCCCGTGCTGTTGTTCCGTTGAATTTTAATGCGTTCCTTGAGAAAGCAAAGTTGAAAGAGGATGGTAGCAATTACACGGACTGGGTCCGTAACTTGAGGATTATCCTCATTGCTGCACAGAAGAATTACGTCCTGGAAGCACCGCTAGGTGCCAGGCCTGCTGCTGGAGCAACACCAGATGTTATGAACGTCTGGCAGAGCAAAGCTGATGACTACTCGATAGTTCAGTGTGCCATGCTTTACGGCTTAGAATCGGGACTTCAACGGCGTTTTGAACGTCATGGAGCATATGAGATGTTCCAGGAGTTGAAGTTAATATTTCAAGCAAATGCCCGAATTGAGAGATGTGAAGTCTCCAATAAATTCTATAGCTGCAAGATGGAGGAGAATAGTTCTGTCAGTGAACATATACTCAAAATGTCTGGGTATCATAATCACTTGACTCAACTGGGAGTTAATCTTCCTGTTGATAGTGTCATTGACAGAGTTCTTCAATCACTGCCACCAAGCTACAAGAGCTTCGTGATGAACTATAACATGCAAGGGATGGATAAGACAATTCCCGAGCTCTTCGCAATGCTAAAGGCTGCGGAGGTAGAAATCAAGAAGGAGCATCAAGTGTTGATGGTCAACAAGACCGCCAGTTTCAAGAAAAAGGGCAAAGGGAAGAAGAATGGGAACTTCAAGAAGAATAGTAAGCAAGTTACTGCTCAGGAGAAGAAACCCAAATCTGGACCTAAGCCTGAAACTGAGTGCTTCTACTGCAAGCAGACTGGACACTGGAAGTGGAACTGCCCCAAGTATTTGGCGGATAAGAAGGATGGCAATGTGAACAAAGGTATATGTGATATACATGTTATTGATGTGTACCTTACTAGAGCTCGCAGTAGCACCTGGGTATTTGATACTGGTTCTGTTGCTAACATTTGCAACTCGAAACAGGGACTACGGATTAAGCGAACACTGGCAAAGGACGAGGTGACGATGTGCGTGGGAAATGGTTCCAAAGTCGATGTGATCTCGGTCGGCACGCTACCTCTACATCTAGCTTCGGGATTAGTTTTAGACCTAAATAATTGTTATTTGGTGCCAGCGTTGAGCATGAACATTATATCTGGATCTTGTTTGATGCGAGACGGTTATTCATTTAAATCAGAGAATAATGGTTGTTCTATTTATATGAGTAATATATTTTATGGTCATGCACCCATGAAGAATGGTCTATTTTTGATGAATCTTGATAGTAGTGATACACATATTCATAATGTTGAAGCCAAAAGATGCAGAGTTGATAATGATAGTGCAACTTATTTGTGGCACTGCCGTTTAGGTCATATCGGTGTAAAGCGCATGAAGAAACTCCATACTGATGGACTTTTGGAATCACTTGGTACTTGCGATCCGTTCCTCATGGGCAAGATGACCAAAACGCCGTTCTCCGGTACTATGGAGAGAGCAACGGATTTGTTGGAAATCATACGTACAGATGTATGTGGTCCGATGAATATTGAGGCTCGTGGCGGATATCGTTATTTTCTCACCTTCACAGATGATTTAAGCAGATATGGGTATATCTACTTAATGAAACATAAGTCTGAAACATTTGAAAAGTTCAAAGAATTTCAGAGTGAAGTTGAGAACCATCGTAACAAGAAAATAAAATTTCTACAATCTGATCGTGGAGGAGAATATTTGAGTTACAAGTTTGGTCTACATTTGAAACAATGCGGAATAGTTTCGCAACTCACGCCACCCGGAACACCACAGCGTAATGGTGTGTCCGAACGTCGTAATCGTACTTTACTAGATATGGTGCGATCTATGATGTCTCTTACAGATTTACCGCTATCGTTTTGGGGTTATGCTTTAGAGACGGCTGCATTCACGTTAAATAGGGCACCATCGAAATCCGTTGAGACGATGCCTTATGAACTGTGGTTTGGCATGAAACCAAAGTTGTCGTTTCTAAAAGTTTGGGGCTGCGATGCTTATGTGAAAAAGCTTCAACCTGATAAGCTCGAACCAAAATCGGAGAAATGTGTCTTCATAGGATACCCAAAGGAAACTGTTGGGTACACCTTCTATCACAGATCTGAAGGCAAGACTTTCGTTGCTAAGAATGGATCCTTTCTAGAAAAGGAGTTTCTCTCGAAAGAAGTGAGTGGGAGGAAAGTAGAACTTGATGAGGTAACTGTACCTGCTCCCTTATTGGAAAGTAGTACATCACAGAAACCGGTTTCTCTGACACCTACACCAATTAGTGAGGAAGCTAATGATAATGATCATGAAACTACAGATCAAGTTACTACCGAACCTCATAGATCAACCAGAATAAGATCCGCACCAGAGTGGTACGGTAATCCTGTTTTGGAAATCATGCTACTAGATCATGATGAACCTACGAACTATGAAGAAGCGATGGTGAGCCCAGATTCCTCAAAATGGCTAGAAGCCATGAAATCTGAGATGGGATCCATGTATGAGAACAAAGTGTGGACTTTGGTTGACTTGCCCATTGATTGACAAGCAATTGAGAATAAATGTATATTCAAGAAGAAGACTGACACTGACGGTAATGTTACTGTCTACAAAGCTCGACTTGTTGCAAAAGGTTTTCGACAAGTTCAAGGGATTGACTACGATGAGACCTTCTCACCCATAGCGATGCTTAAGTCTGTCCGAATCATGTTAGCAGTTGCCGCATTTTATGATTATGAAATTTGGCAAATGGATGTTAAAACTGCATTCCTGAATGGATTTCTGGAAGAAGACTTGTATATGATGCAGCCAGAAGGTTTTGTCGATCCAAAGGGAGCTAACAAAGTGTGAAAGCTCTAGCGATCCATTTATGGACTGGTGCAAGCCTCTCGGAGTTGGAATAAACGCTTTGATAGTGTGATCAAAGCATTTGGTTTTGTACAGACTTTTGGAGAAGCCTGTATTTACAAGAAAGTGAGTCGGAGCTCTGTAGCATTTCTGATATTATATGTGGATGACATATTATTGATTGGAAATGATATAGAATTTCTGGATAGCATAAAGGGATATTTGAATAAGAGTTTTTCAATGAAAGACCTCGGCGAAGCTGCTTACATATTGGGCACTAAAATTTATAGAGATAGATCAAGACGCTTAATTGGACTTTCACAAAGCACATACCTTGACAAAGTTTTGAAGAAGTTCAAAATGGATCAGGCAAAGAAAGGGTTCTTGCCTGTGTTACAAGGTGTGAAGTTGAGTAAGACTCAATGTCCGACCACCGCAGAAGATAGAGAGAAAATGAAAGATGTTCCCTATGCTTCAGCCATAGGCTCTATCATGTATGCAATGCTGTGTACCAGACCTGATGTGTGCCTTGCTATAAGTCTAGCAGGGAGGTACCAAAGTAATCCTGGAGTGGATCACTGGACAATGGTCAAGAACATCCTGAAGTACCTGAAAAGGACTAAGGATATGTTTCTCATATATGGAGGTGACAAAGACCTCATCGTAAATGGTTACGTTGATGCAAGCTTTGACACTGATCCAGACGATTCTAAATCACAAACCGGATACGTGTTTATATTGAACGGTGGAGCTGTCAGTTGGTGCAGTTTTAAACAAAGCGCCGTGGTGGGATCTACATGTGAAGCGGAGTACATAGCTGCTTTGGAAGCAGCAAATGAAGGAGTCTGGATGAAGGAGTTCATATCCGATCTAGGTGTCATACCTAGTGCATCGGGTCCAATGAAAATCTTTTGTGACAATACTGGTGCAATTGCCTTGGCAAAGGAATCCAGATTTCACAAGAGAACCAAGCACATCAAGAGACGCTTCAATTCCATTCGGGATTTAGTCCAAGTGGGAGACATAGAAACTTGCAAGATACATACGGATCTGAATGTTGCAGACCCGCTGACTAAGCCTCTTCCACGAGCAAAACATGATCAGCACCAAGGTTCCATGGGTGTTAGAATCATTATTGTGTAATCTAGATTATTGACTCTAGAGCAAGTGGGAGACTGAAGGAAATATGCCCTAGAGGCAATAATAAAGTTATTATTTATTTCCTTATATCATGATAAATGTTTATTATTCATGCTGGAATTGTATTAACCGGAAACATAATACATGTGTGAATACATAGACAAACAGAGTGTCACTAGTATGCCTCTACTTGACTAGCTCATTGATCAAAGATGGTTATGTTTCCTAACCATAAACATGAGTTGTCATTTGATTAAAGGGATCACATCATTAGGAGAATGATGTGATTGACTTGACCCATTCCATTAGCTTAGCACTTGATCGTTTAGTTTGTTGCTATTGCTTTCTTCATAACTTATACATGTTCCTATGACTATGAGATTATGCAACTCCCGTTTACCGGGGGAACACTTTGTGTGCTACCAAATGTCACAACGTAACTGGGTGATTATAAAGGTGCTCTACAGGTGTCTCCGAAGGTACTTGTTGGGTTGGCGTATTTCGAGATTAGGATTTGTCACTTCGATTGTCGGAGAGGTATCTCTGGGCCCTCTCGGTAATGCACATCACTTAAGCCTTGCAAGCATTGCAACTAATAAGTTAGTTGCGGGATGATGTATTACGGAACGAGTAAAGAGACTTGCCGGTAACTAGATTGAACTAGGTATTGAGATACCGACGATCGAATCTCGGGCAACTAACATATCGATGACAAAGGGAACAACGTATGTTGTTATGCGGTTTGACCGATAAAGATCTTCGTAGAATATGTGGGAGCCAATATGAGCATCCAGGTTCCGCTATTGGTTATTGACCGGAGACATGTCTCGGTCATGTCTACATAGTGCTCGAACCCGTAGGGTCCGCACGCTTAAAGTTTTGGTGACGATTGTATTATGAGTTTATGTGATTTGATGTACCGAAGGTAGTTCGGAGTCTCGAATGAGATCGGGGACATGACGAGGAGTCTCGAAATGGTCGAGACGTAAAGATCGATATATTGGACGACTATATTCGGACATCGGAAAGGTTCCGAGTGATTCAGGTATTTTCAGGGGTACCGGGGAGTTACGGGAATACGAGGAAGAAGTAATGGGCCTCACGAGCCAAGTGGTGGAAGAGAGGAGGCAGGGCGCGCGGCCCCCCTAGCCCAAACCGAATTGGACTAGGGGGCCGGCCCACCTTTCCTCCTTTTCCTCCTTCTCCTTCCTCCTCCTTCCTTTCCTCCTCCTAGTAGGAGTAGGAAAGGGGAGTCCTACTCCTACTAGGAGGAGGACTCCTCCTCCTGGCGCGCCCATAGAGGGCCGGCCGGCCTCCCCCCTTGCTCCTTTATATACAGGGGCAGGGGGGCACCTCTATACACACAAGTTGATCAGTTGATCTCTCCCAGCCGTGTGCGGTGCCCCCTCCACCATATTCCACCTCGGTCATATCGTAGAGGTGCTTAGGCAAAGCCCTGCGTCGGTAGCAGCATCATCACCGTCACCACGCCGTCGTGCTGACGGAACTCTCCCGTGAAGCTCTGCTGGATCGGAGTTCACGGGACGTCATCGAGCTGAACGTGTGCTGAACTCGGAGGTGCCGTGCGTTCGGTACTTGGATCGGTCGGATCGTGAAGACGTACGACTACATCAACCGCGTTGTGCTAACGCTTCCGCTTTCGGTCTACGAGGGTACGTGGACAACACTCTCCCCTCTCGTTGCTATGCATCACCATGATCTTGCGTGTGCGTAGGAAAATTTTGAAATTACTACGTTCCCCAACAGTGGCATCCGAGCCTAGGTTTTATGCGTTGATGTTGTGCACGAGTAGAACACAAGTGAGTTGTGGGCGATATAAGTCATACTGCTTACCAGCATGTCATACTTTGATTCGGCGGTATTGTTGGATGAAGCGGCCCGGACCGACATTACGCGTGCGCTTACGCGAGACTGGTTCTACCGACATGCTTTGCACACAGGTGGCTGGCGGGTGTCACTTTCTCCAACTTTAGTTGAACCAAGTGTGGCTACGCCCAGTCCTTGCGAAGGTTAAAACAACACCAACTTGACAAACTATCGTTGTGGTTTTGATGCGTAGGTAAGAACGATTCTTGCTAAGCCCGTAGCAGCCACGTAAAACTTGCAACAACAAAGTAGAGGACGTCTAACTTGTTTTTGCAGGGCATGTTGTGATGTGATATGGTCAAGACATGATGCTAAATTTTATTGTATGAGATGATCATGTTTTGTAACCGAGTTATCGGCAACTGGCAGTCGCCATATGGTTGTCGCTTTATTGTATGCAATGCAATTGCGTTGTAATGCTTTACTTTATCACTAAGCGGTAGCGATAGTCGTGGAAGCATAAGATTGGCGAGATGACACCGATGCTACGATGGTGATCAAGGTGTCGCGCCGGTGACGATGGTGATCATGACGGTGCTTCGGATATGGAGATCACAAGCACAAGATGATGATGGCCATATCATATCACTTATATTGATTGCATGTGATGTTTATCTTTTATGCATCTTATCTTGCTTTGATTGACGGTAGCATTATAAGATGATCTCTCACTAAATTTCAAGATAAAAGTGTTCTCCCTGAGTATGCACCGTTGCCAAAGTTCGTCGTGCCCAGACACCACGTGATGATCGGGTGTGGTAAGCTCTACGTCCATCTACAACGGGTGCAAGCCAGTTTTGCACACGCAGAATACTTAGGTTAAACTTGACGAGCCTAGCATATGCAGATATGGCCTCGGAACACTGAGACCGAAAGGTCGAGCTTGAATCATATAGTATATATGATCAACATATTGATGTTCACCATTGAAAGCTACTCCATTTCACGTGATGATCGGTTATGGTTTAGTTGATTTGGATCACGTGATCACTTAGAAGATTAGAGGGATGTCTTTCTAAGTGGGAGTTCTTAAGTAATATGATTAATTGAACTTAAATTTATCATGAACTTAGTACCTGATAGTATCTTGCTTGTATATGTTTGATTGTAGATAGATGGCCCGTGCTGTTGTTCCGTTGAATTTTAATGCGTTCCTTGAGAAATCAAAGTTGAAAGATGATGGTAGCAATAGTTGATGAACATCCAGAAGTGTCGGATGCTTTGTTGGTGGCGTTACAAGACGCCGCCATCGTTGATGAACACCATGCCCTTATGGTTGCGGTGATTGAGAAGATTCAGTCAACTAAGAGTGGACTGAACGAAGCCTGTATCCGCCTTATAAGAGGCTTTGAGGTATGTTTTATGAGTTGTTGAAGAGTGTCATAGTATAGATAGTAGCCCCTGATACACTGTTCGGTGAAAGAAAGAACCGGACAGGGGATCAAATTGATGATCGCAGGAAGACTCATTGAGTGACATTGATTTCTCTTCTATTTCAAGAAGGTACCTATGGCGGCTGCTGCCTCTCGTACTGCAGAGATCTCCGGACTGAACCAAAGTCTGGAGCGGGCCATAGAAGAACTTGGCCAATTGAAAATGCAGTTGAGGGATAAACAAGGTATGCACAAGCGTTGCACGCATTTATTGTGAAATAAATGTTCAGTATGAAATAAGCCGCATAATTTGTGCTAGGGGTTATGATCGAAGTCGAGGCCCTCAAGAGGGCCATTCCCGAGGCTGAGAAAACAGTGGCCACAGAGTGGACTCTTCGTGAGAAACACGAGGCCAGAGTTATTAAAGCTGAGCAGGAGCTGCAAGAGGCCGTAAGTAAATGTGAGACCTTGGAGCAGAGTTTAACGAAGAAAGAGTCCGAACTCACCAAGGCGCGTGAAGCCGCAAGCGATGCCCGGGGGGAAACCCAAAGCGCCCTGCAGGGGATCCAAGAGGCGAGAAAGATCGCGGCGGGTAAGGCTTTTCCCACGTAAAGCAAGTATTTGAAGGGAAAACTATGTTTCCGATTTTGAATCCGGATTTCTCAGGTGTATTTGCCGAGCTACCTTGTAGGATATCAGATGCCGCCCAATTCTACTGAGTCGAAGAAAGGAACACCACGGATAAGCTCTTCTGGTCACAGTATTTGGCGCCGAATTATCCAATGCCTTTTGCCGATCAACTAAAACAGCTAATCGAACTGCATAAGGCCGCGGAACTAGCCATGAAAGATATGGTTATCCAGCTATGGCATGCTGAGCCGTTTCCAAGCAGCTACTTCGGGCTCGTGAGGCGGCTTGTAAGTGCTTGCCCTCGACTTGACATCATCAAGCGGTCGGTCTGTATAGAAGGATCGCGAATGGCCTTCGCCTGCGCAAAGGTGCACTGGGGGAAGATGGATGCCGAAAAGCTAGTGACTGGAGGACCGCTAGAGGGGAAGGAGCACCGCAAGCCCGAATTATATTTTAAGAGTGTCCTGAAAGGATCCTACCTTGTAGCGGAGCTATGCAACAAGGACATTATATTTCCATGAATGCCAATCATGTTGTCCTTTGTAATGTTTCAACAAGGTCGTTTATATGTCGCCTGTTATATAAAAGTTTACCCTCCTGTGCGGCTGTTTTTGTGTTAAACCTGAGAGTTGGCCAGTCGCCGGCTTCTGTCCCCACGTAAGAAGTACGGGGGTGTTCGGGATAAACCTGAGCACTCTTTATCCTAGTTTTGGGTCCTTCGAAGGAGGTTCTCAACACAATGAACCAGGCAACCGGACTATAGGGTTTATCACTCTCACTTAGCCATAGGAGCTTTAGTATGGTCGGCGCAGCCCCTTGTGTTCGGAAGACCGTACTAAGGGCTCTATAAGTGCCTGATCGGAGAAAAAACCGATCCATCGCACGCTGCATTGGTTATGGCATTATGCGGGAGAAATCCTTAAAGATTTTGTAACCGCTCGAACAGCTGACCAGCTCTCGCCGTATCATGACAGTCAGTTTTCGGCTTTCTCTACTGAGGTGGTCATCCGGAAGAACCGGGACACAATCGCAGTAGTTCTCCTAGTGCTACCTTAGCCGATATAGCGGAACGTAAGGTACCAAAACATGGGAGCCGGGCAAACCCAACTATTGACCCAAGACATGATTCAGAGCTGATGCATATAATGCTATAGGTTCGGGGTGCCGAACTTCCATGAAGGTGTTCAGACTTTTATTGCCATGTTACGGGAAAAACGAAGCCCCTGGCACATTTACGGCATATCACTGTGTACAGATGCCACTTGACAAAATGATTTCCATAAGAAATAATCAGCAGGTAAACGTCATATAGGTCCACATGTTGTATTTGAATAATACGTCTATGCGTATGGGTATAAGTAATGTGATAAAAAAGGGGTTGTGGTAGCAGAACCTGCTATGATCAGGGGGAAGAGGTTGAGTGCGGATCCGTAATATAACCGGACGGTCAGCGCGGGGAGTATCTAAGGATCTCCTGACGCGTTCGAGCTGCCTCCGTGGAGTCCGTCCTGGTCGGTGCAAAGGTGAACCTGCGAAGTAAATATAAGAAATGTTTGCGTGCCGGAGGGCGGTTGAACCACTGAGTTCGACCTGTCATGGCCTTCGCCGGAGTGTTTTGTTGAGCTCTAGATGAGCCGGGGTATCCTTCCGCGAAGTAGTTCGGAGCCCCTTGACGGTGTTCGGGAGCCTGGGCGTCGACTCGAGGTTCGGATGCAAGGTGCTGCTCATTGTTTCTGCTGCTAAGGCAGTGATGTATTTGTTGGTGTCGAAGGAAGGTTCGGCCTTGCCATGAACCGTGATGACGCCGTGTGGACCGGGCATTTTGAGCTTACGGTAGGCATAATGTGGCACCGCGTTGAATCGAGCGAATGCGGTTCGCCCGAGCAGTGCTTGATAGTCACTCCGGAAAGGGGCGATTTCGAAGATTAACTCTTCGATACGGTAATTTTCTGGTGATCCGAAGATTACCTCGGGGGCAATGGAGCCTGTACAGCTAACCTCCATACCTGGTATGATGCCTACAAAAGTGGCTTTAGTGGGCTTGATCGCTGAATGATCGATGCCCATCTAGCACACTGTGTCCTGGTAAAGCAGATTTAAACTGCTACCTCCGTCCATAAGGACTCGAGTGAGGTGGAACCCGTCTACTATTTGGTCGAGGATTAGTGCGGCTGGATTGCCCTGATTGGCGTTAACCGGATGATCCGCGCGGTTGAAGGTGACCGGCCCTAGCTTATATTGTGGGACGGCTAGTTCCGTTGAGCCGCCATCCCTAAGGGTGCATATCTGGTCCAAGTTGGCAATTTGGGTGGTATTTACCACATTCACCGATTGAATATGGGGGGGAAGTTTCTTTTGCCCTCCTGTGTTCGGTGATCTGGGCTCTTCGTCGCTATCGTTGCTTTGAGACCCCTCTTCGTCTTTGGCGCCTGCCTTGCCGGCTTCTTTGAAGACCCAGCATTCTCTGTTGGTATGGGTGGCTGGCGTTTCTAGGGTGCCATGAATTTGGCATTGGCGAGCGAGTATGCGGTCCAGACTGGATGGACCCGGATTTGTATTTTTGGGTGTCCCTTTCCGCTGACCGGACTTTGAGCCCCTGAACCCGGCATTAACTGCCGTATTTTCGGCGTTTTCACCATATTGTGGCGCTTGTGTTTCTTGCATCGTGGTTTGCCGTTGCTATCCCTGGCTTCTGATATGCCCGGTCTGCTTGCTGTATTGGTACTACGAGCCAACCAGCTATCTTCGCCCACACAAAAGCGGGTCATAAGTGTCGTGAGGGCTGCCATGGATTTTGGCTTCTCTTGGACGAGGTGCCGGGCGAGTCATTCGTCGCGGATATGATGCTTAAATGCCGCTAAGGCCTCTGCATCCGGACAGTCGACAATTTGGTTCTTCTTTGTTATGAACCGGGTCCAGAATTTCCTGGCCGATTCCCCTGGCTGCTGAGTTATATGACTTAAATGGTCAGCGTCCGGCGGTCGCACATAAGTGCCCTGGAAATTGTCTAGGAATGCCTCTGCCAGGTTCTCCCAATTTCCGATGGAGTTTGCCGGCAAGCTATTGAGCCAATGCCGAGCCGGCCCTTTGAGTTTTAGCGGGAGATACTTGATGGCATGTAGGTCATCCCCGCGGGACATGTGAATGTGGAGGAAGAAGTCTTCTATCCATACCGCGGGGTCTGTAGTACCATCGTATGATTCGATGTTTACAGGTTTAAACCCTTCTGGGAATTCGTGATCCATTACTTCATCAGTGAAGCATAAGGGGTGTGCGGTGCCTCTGTGCCGGGATATATCGCGACGCGGTTCATACGAGTCTTGTCTGCAGTGTTCGGCTCGGCTGGATTTGCTTTTAGTGTATTTGGCGTGACTATCATCATCGCGTGTTGGTGCGCGCCCCCGTGATCCGTAGATCGATCTTGCATGTTTTGCCTTGTTTTCCAATACGTCTCGCAGGTCCCACGTGTTGCCCCGGGCCTTGGTATTTTTGTTTGATTGGCGGCGGGGTGCGGGCTGGACTTTGGGCTGAAATGCCTTTCTGTCTCGGCCACGAGGAGGCCGATCAGCCGCATCGTACACTGGTGATGTAGGTTTCAATGCTTCCTCCTCGAGGTGAGGTAGCAACCTGCGCTTTGGGTAACTCTTGGACGGGCTCTCGAGTTCGTATTCCTCGGCCGCAAGGACTTTGGTCCATCTGTCTGCTAGCAAGTCTTGATCAGCTTGAAGCTGTTGTTGCTTTTTCTTCAAGCTATCTGCTGTGGCCAGAAGCCGGCGCTTGAAGCGCTCCTGCTCGACGGGATCCTCACGTACGATAAATTCTTCGTCGCCGAGGCTCACCTCGTCTTCGGAGAGAGGCATGTAATTGTCCTCCTCCGATTCTCCATCTGCTGCCTGCTTTGGAGGGCTAGCTTGTTCACCCTCCCGCTCTAAATCGTGCTGGAGGGGATTGTTGTTGTCTTCGGCGCTATCCGGAGTGTTATTATCTCTTGTACCGGTATTACTAATTTTGCTATGGCGGGACTTAGAGCGGCGCCGCTGATGTTGGCGCTCGGGTTGCTTCTTGGAGGGGTCATCCTCCGCTGTCTCGTCGCCATTGCCTTCTTTGGGGGTGTCCACCATGTATATATCATATGATGAGGTGGCGGTTCAGCGCCCTATGGGCGGTGGTTCCTGTTCATCTCCTGCATCGTTGTCCATACCGTTGATGTCTTCAGAGTCGACGTCGAGTATGTCAGTTAAATCATCGATAGTGGCTACTAAGTGGGTGGTGGGTGGGCTGCGAATTTCTTCGTTGTCCGCATCCCATTCTAGCCGGACATAGTTCGGCCAAGGTTCTCCTGACAAGGAGAGAGACCTTAATGAATTTAGCACGTCGCCAAAAGGCGAGTGCTGAAAGATATCCGCGGAGGTGAACTCCATGATCGGCGCCCAATCGGATTCAATAGGCATGGATGCAGGCGGCTCGGAGTCCGTGGCTGGAGACGAATCGAGTGGTTCGGCAACACGGCTCTCGTAAGGGGTGAAGTCAGTATCCGGCTCCATCACCTCTGAGAGTGCGGCCTCCATGGCGGGGTCTATCCCTCCGTCCTCGGATGGCGCAATTTGCTCCGGATTGAAGGCCGGAGTAGTTGTAGGTGTGATCTCCCGAACACTGTCCGACGGCAGAGCTAAATCATGCTCGTCGTGATCATGCGGCGCACCTGACATGGGCTCAAATCCGTCGAAGATCAAGTCTCCGCGGATGTCGGCAGTGTAGTTTAGGTTTCTGAACCTGACCTGATGGCCAGGGGCGTAGCTCTCGATCTGCTCCAGATGGCCAAGCGAGTTGGCCTGCAGTGCGAAGCCGCCGAATACGAGGATCTGTCCGGGGAGGAAATCCTCACCCTGGACTGCATCGTTACTGATGCTCGAAGGATCCGTCAAGCCTTATGGTGACGGCACAGTGGAACTCTCAATGAAAGCACAAATGTCGGTGTCAAAACCGGCGGATCTCGGGTAGGGGGTCCCGAACTGTGCGTCTAAGGTGGATGGTAATAGGAGGCGGGGGACACGATTTTTACCCAGGTTCGGGCCCTCTTGATGGAGGTAATACCCTACGTCCTGCTTGATTGATCTTGATGGTATGAGTATTACAAGAGTTGATCTACCACGAGATCGTAGAGGCTAAACCCTAGAAGCTAGCCTATGGTATGATTGTGTGTTGTCCTACGGACTAAACCCTCCGGTTTATATAGACACCGGAGGGGGCTAGGGTTACACAAAGTCGGTTACAAGGGAGGAGATCTAATATCCGTATTGCCAAGCTTGCCTTCCACTCCAAGGAGAGTCCCATCCGGACACGAGACGGAGTCTTCAATCTTGTATCTTCATAGTCCAACAGTCCGGCCAAAGGATATAGTCCGGCTGTCCGGAGACCCCTTAATCCAGGACTCCCTCAGCGGTATAATCTTTCCATGAAGGAAAGATGCGCTCAAAGTTCCTGACAACAATATAAGCTTCGTCTTCTAAACTAGGAAGAAATGGAACAAGGGTCCTATTTGCTGCAATTGGGGCTCTCTCTAGTTCGAAAAGGGATTTGGCAACTGGATTTGGTGTACTCTTTGCTGGAATGGGGGTTTTGCGTCGTAGAGCTGGTGCTATGTCAACTGGCATAATCATATTGTTTGGTGTAGCCGGGGTCTGCTGAGTTGGGGCATCAGAAATTACCAATGTAGTAGGGCTAGAGTCTACTAGAGTTGGGGTGTTTTGTGGGTCAGGTGATATTGCAACTACACATAATGGGCTATTTGATTTATGAGGTGCCACTACCTTTTCCAAATACTTTGCTTGTGCTCCTCCATGATCAGCAATCACCCTCTTCCTTTTGAACGTCTGATACACAAGAACAACATTTGAATGGATAAATATGGTATGATGGCAGATTGGATATGTACTGAAAATGGATATGCAGGGCATATGCACATACACGATGTGTAAACTAAGCTAATGGCAGTTAAACAAAGTAGAAGCAATGCAAAGCATTAGTTGCAAGATATGTGCGACCAATATAACCTTGGAAAGTTAGAGCAAGCACCTTGATGGGTGAATAAGATAGGGCATCTTCCTCTGACTCCTCCACTAGGGAGCTACATTAACTTAGGTCTCCGTCTAGCTCAGAATCACACCAATATTTGCCCATGGCGATTTTGGGCGAGGAGAGGGTGGTTGGCGCCCATGGTGTATAAACGGGGTTGACAGGTAGGGCGGTTGTGTCACGTCAGAGTGAAGTTACAAACCTGCCCCTATTGAAAATATTTGCCTACATCGATTTCGACCGAGTCAAGTTTGTTTTGCCGCTCACCATGTATGAATGGGGAAATGGAGGGAGAAACATTTTGCCGCTTCTTTCGAATTTTGGGACAATAAGCATCCACGTTGGCCCTGGCAACTAAATTCGAATCCATTTTGTATTCCTATACGAATCTTTATAAATCATTCTACGTGTTCTTATATATCTTCAAAAGGACGACAAAGATGTATTCCACTGTCATATATGAATATGGTTTACAAATGCCGATACTCAAATTTAGAAGCTAGAATCCAGTTTAAGGTGAATTCGAATATTTGGAACACTTCATGTCCAACTCAAATGTCACATGCAGCATAATGTGTACTCCCATTTAGATATGTACACAAGCGATGTATCAAGATTCAAATACCGAGTCAATCAACCTAGAATGTACAGAACTAACAAACATATAAACACTTATAGAGTATATGGATCAATAATATCAACTAACATACATAAGCGAGGCCGCTGTACTTTTTTTTGCTACAACATCATCCTTTTTTAGCCAAGCTACTACAACATCTTGGCCCTTTCCGATGTGTGCCACTTATGGTCCATCTATACTACTATTATTGCTGAATGCACATTCAGCCCAATTGGCATATTTGTAGGTCTGGCATAGCAATCAAAATGAAATGTGTCTGAGTCTTATCAATTAATACAGACTTGTGCTCAAATAAAATTACAAACCAAAAAAAAACAAAAAACAATTATTACATTATCTCTAAAACAAATGGTTTGATTGATTACATGAACAAACAACACAAAGGTTATTCAACGATGGAAAGAACATTTCACCTATGATTTACCAAGTGGGAGTTTAATTTCCTTTTTTCCTTCAGGACCTTAACAATGTGGTCAATCTCAGCTTGCTTCGTTTTTAAATCCACCAAATATTTAATGGTTGTCTTGAGTACTGCTTGTGATTGTGCTGTTTGCTTCATCAAGATGTCAACTTCATCTCTAAGTGCAGAAGCATAATCTCTTTCTACCACTAGTTTAGCCTCTAGAGCATCAGTAGTTGGCAATTCATAATGCACGATTGGGCCAGTGCCACTGCTGTGGGATGATACAACGTCCATGGGGACCTCGCTCTTTGATCTTGGGCTAACCTATTTTTCCATTAAAGTTCTGATTGGATTTAGAAAAGTTGAAGTTAGCAAAACAACTCAACTGGGAGTTATAACAGCAAACCAGTTAAACAAACAAGGAATTAAAGAATTCCAATTGGATGCTGAAAAGTAGTTATTAACATCATTGTAACCTATTGTTGCAGCAGCAAAGCAGTTAAACAAACAAGTAGCTATTTAAGTTCAGGCAAACAGGTAATTCTTAACAGTAAGTATCAAACACATAGATAGGCGCCGTCTATAATAGGATTAATAGGCTGTGGCATTATGTAATCAGTAGCAAACTAAATTAAGCCAAGCATTATAATTGAACAATTTTGCAATAAGTGGCTAACTAAAATTCCGAGAAGCAGGTAAC